>NC_092764.1:83250882-83550882 GCF_047496795.1 Chiloscyllium punctatum | reverse complement strand
CAAGCTCCCAATATTTAAATAAGAAGGATGGAGAGACAATGGTTCACATTTGCAACAGAGTAGGTCAACATAGAGACACATGAGTAATAATGCCAGATGCAAGGAGGGAGACAGGAACTGAACTGTACTCAAATTCTCAACAGGAACACTCTATATGAAGGAACAGAAATTCAGTCATAGCTGGTTTATAGAAAAAAATAACTGGACAGTGAGACTTACCAGGGACACCAACGATAGCCAGGAAAGGACAATGAAAATATTGAATGATGCGAAGTGCATAATAGATCTGCAGTGATAATGGCAACCGCTCATAAAACGTCGAAAGATACTAAACAAAATTGGATAAGCCCCTGTCCATTGTTGGAACATTCCAATCTAATGTTCTCCGATTCTGATTCATTTTGGAACATTCCAGTATAATGTTCTCTGATCCTGATCCATTGCTGGAACGTTGCAGTCTAATGTTATCAGATTCTGATCTCTCCTCACACTCTCTCTGGAGTCACTGATCCCCTGTTCGTGTTGTTGGTGATGCTCCCATTGATACTGTGTGAAAACATATTGATCGGAGCCCATTTATGATTAAAAGGTGGAAACACTCGCCTGGATAATTACAACCCATGGATACTGACATTAATCACAGTCCCTGAACAAACAGGCTCAGTTAACCATTTCCTTACATCACATTTCATATCACAATGAAAGGCAATATTTACTCAGTGTGGATAGAATGGATGAGGGCTACTGATGGATGGACTATAAGTCTTCCAATTTTTAAATTTCTTTTTCGTGAATGTATGGGTATTGTAAGAGAACTGAAGGATCGTATATGTTCATAAAAGGAGACAGGAGAAAATATCAGACTAATTGTGTAAGATTTCTGGTGGGGAAATTTCTGGATACACTAGCTCAAGGGAGAAAGTGAGGATTGCAGATGCTGGAGACCAGATTCGGGAATGTGGTGCTGCAAAAGCACAGCCGGTCAGCCAGCATCTGAGGAGCAGGAGAATCAACATTTTGTGTGTAAACCCTTCATCGGGAATGAGGGTTGTGGCCCAAGGGGGCTGAGCGATAAATGGGATTGGGATGGGGTTGGGAGATGGTAGCTGAGAATGTGACAGGTAGATGATGTTAGGTGTGAAGGTGATATGTTGGAGAGGAGGGTGGAACGGATTGGTGGGAAGGATGAAGGACGGGTAGGACACATCAACAGGGCCGTGCAGAATTGGTAGGTTAGATTTGGAATAACGTGGGTGACGGGAAATGAGAAAACTGGTGAAATCCACATTGATCTCGTGTGCTTGCAGGGTCACAAGGCGGAAGGTGAAGCTTTCTTCCTTCAGGCGTCAGGTGGTTAGGGAGTGGTGGTGGAGGAAGCCCAGGACCTGCATGTCCTTGGCAGAATGGAAGGGGGGTGTTAAAGTTTTCAGCCATGGCGAGGTGAGATTAGTTGGTGCGAGTGTCCCACAGATGTTTTCTGGAATGTTACGCAAGTTGACGTCTTGTCTCCCCAATGTAGATGAGACAATATTGGGAGCAATGGATACAGTAGGTGACATGTGCGGAAGTGCAGGTAACAATCCGATTGATGTGGAAGGTTCCTCTGGCGTCTTGAACGGAAGTGAGGGGGAGGTAAAGGTGCAGGTTGTACAACTCCTGCAGTGGCAGGGGTAGGTGCTGGGAGTGGAAGGTTAGTTGATGAGTGGCATGGACCTGACAAGGAAGTCGCATTAGGAATATTCTTTATGGGGCACAGATCGGGGTGGGGAGGGAAATACATTTTTTTGTGTTGCGGTCTGGTTGTACATGGCACAGATGGGGGAGGATAATGCATTGTATCTGGAAGTTTGGTGATGTGGAAGATGAGGAACAGGGAGTTCTTTCTCTGTTGCGTTTGGAGGGGTGGGATTCAAGGGCAGAGGTGCGGGAAGTGGATAAGATGCGCTGGAGGGCATCGTCAACCAAGTGGGAGGGGAAATTGCAGTCTTTGAAGAAGAAGGCCATTTAGGATATTCACTGGGATCAGAGTGTGGTACTGGAAAAGCATCGAAGATTGCTTTTGCCTGAAACATCGATTTTCCTGCTCCTCGGATACTGCCTGACCTGCTGTGCTTTTCCAGCACCACATTATCGACACTAATCTTCAGTATCTGTAATAGCCATTTCCGCCGACACACTAGATTCAGCAACTTCTGTAATATTGCTTTGAATTCTGTTCTCCCCGCTTTAGGAAAGATGTTTTTAAACTTGAAAGAGTACAGAAAGTTTTTGGAAGTATATGCTGATGTTCGGAGGGGGTGATGTTGAGCTACATGGAGAATATGAATAGGCTGGGGCTATATTCCCTGGAGCACTGAGTCTGAGGAGTGACCTTACCTTTATTTAAGTGAATCCCGATGCTCCAGGGTGAGCAATGGTAAAGGCCAGGGAAATAGACAGAACAGTTTTCCTCACATCAGAACTGTACAATTACTCAAGTTACTGAACTATGGCGTTTGACTGAAGAATGGGACTGGCTGGAGGATTCAGAATTTGGAGGGTCCAATAACAAAAATGAGAACAAAAGTAAAGCCATTGCCATATCAATTGAAATCATTCGTGACATCGCATTCTCAATCCACCTCAGAGAACCAGCCCAGACGAGATGTCTATTCAGCATGGAGCACTACGCAGACCAGGCTCATATATTGCTGAACACAACCCTGCAATCGGTCCAGAGTGGAACACTGTGCTGACCTCAGTAGTGCATTGATATATAAACCCAGATAAGATATGTGTTCATCAGGGAGCACTATGCAGACCGGACTGATGTACTGTACAATACAATCCCCAATCTACCCAGAGTGGAAAGATATGCAGACCACAAAAGTGCATTGATCTATAAACCCAGATGATATATGTGACCAGGGTATGGAACTGTGTCCACTGCCCCAGTGCATTGCCCAGTAACATTGCCTTAGATCACTGCCCAGTGTGGGGAAACTTGCAACTCATGCCGAAAGTGACAGGATGTGCAGTTCCCATCTATTTACAGCTCCATATCTCCCTTGTGTCATGACAAGGTGTGCTATCGGTGCGAAAATCACTGCAAAAGAGAGATGGCGGGGAAATCAGTTTCAATAACAACACATGGGAGAGGTTTGTGGTGTAAACAGAGAGGGCGAGATTGAAAGACAGTGTAATGGAAGGATGTGATCACAGGTTCCAGAATGCTGAAATGTCGACATTTCAACAGTACCCTGTAACATGAGCCAGTGCTTCCAGGAATGATGGGTGAACAGGATATTGGTGTGATTTCAGGAGAGTTTTGGATTAACATTTGTTCTGCAGCTTTGTAACTGGAAGTAGGGTCAGCACAGACTTTGACACATTGGACTGAATCTAAGAATAATTTGTCACAGTGTCATTTTCGTTGAGTGTGACAGAGGGATCGTTTACACGAGGATGAGCTAGTTTCCTGGTGTTATCTTATCGAACTCACCTCATTAACTACCCACCCCATGGTGTCCCTTTCATTCAGTGCCAGCCCGATTCTACCAACCATCGTGGCTGGACGTACTCACCTTCGTCTGGATGCCCATGGATATTCCGTGATCCCTGGCACTGGTGCCATCTTGAAAAAGCCAATGGGCACGCGTTTGAGCTTTCTCCGTTTGTAGTTGCCCTGCACAGTTTACCTCGAGCATGGCAGATAGTGGGCAATTACACCACGGTTTGCAGACAGGGGCACAGAGGTCATGGTGGGTAGGCTAGCACAGAGAAGGACCATTCTCTTCCCAGAGGGGGCCAAAACACCAGATCCACTAAACATGGTCTGAGCTCACCACCCAGCTCAGTGCAGTATCTGCAGTCTGAAGAAATATCCAGCAATACAGGACAAACATCAATAACCTTCCCACTCTGTCACAATAAGGGTCAGTTTATTCTCTCTGTTCCCTCACACTCCCTCTATATCTGTTATAACACTGACCCCCGAACAAGGCTTATGATCTACTGCTCTCACGACTGCATGCAGCATCTTCCATCTCCCTGTCTCTCTCTGCTTTTCTCACCTACAGTATACCCCCTACACTAATAACACTGCATGTGTACAACATTGTGGACAGACCCCCAACGAAAACCTCTTCATTTCGCCACCCCGCCCCACCCCACCTAGAGCATATTATCAGCAGGCCCCATACTCACTCACTCCCTCCCTTTCTCTTAATCCAGGAAAAACAGCCTGGAAGATGACAGAAAGGGCCAAGCTGGGTGGTGGAGTGCCGAATATCCGTTCAATTACCCCCTCCCCCAGCCATGTAGGGAAGACCCTAATATGAGCTGAGACGACCGGGACACCTAGTGTGGAAATTCTGAAACATCCACAACACACTGACCGAGTAAGGAGCAATGTTCAGTGAAGGGCAATTCTCACTTTAAACCCACTGGCAGTTACGTTTTCCCTGGCACAACTTAAACGCCGCGGACCTGATGCCATCCCCCTTTTCTGTAGAGCTGGTACAAATGGAATCCCCAAGGTCTCGGTAGGCAAGAGGGTGGGATCACCCTCCAATGTCACCACCACCTCCCAGGAAAGTAGCACGGAGGCTCCCTCCTACACCACCTCCTGTAAACAGCTCAATTACCGAAACTAATCTGTGGTTGTTACTGCTCTCCCCACTTCTCCTGCCATGTTCATTAATCTGTGATCAAATACACCCAGATCCCTCTGCTCCTGCTCCACCTTTACAACGGGACAGCCTGTTTTCCTTCCAAAGTGCATCACTTTACACTGTCCTGCAGTGATCGTCGTATGAAATATAGTCCTGTTGATGTTGTACTTCGTCCTCCACGCACTTTACAATTCTTCCAGGTTTGGTGACATCAACAAGCATCGAAGTTGTCATAGTGTCACACTCCAGTCAAAATAACTGAAAGAGAATGTGGTGCTGGAAAAGTACAGCAGGTCAGAAAGTAATGACTGCAGATGTTAGACATCAAAGCCGAGACTGTGGCGCTGGAAAAGCACAGTAGGCCAGTCAGAATTCGGATTACAGATAGGGCTGATGAAGGGCTTATGCCTGCAACGCCAATTCTCCTCGTCTTCGGATGCTGCCTGACCTGCTCTCAGCTTTGATCCCCAACTTCTGCAGTCCTTACTTTCTCCTGCAGAACAATTGAAATACTGACAGACTCACTGTTGTGATAAAGGCATACACTGATAACAAACGAGCGTCAGAAATAACAACACACAACCTAAAGACCCAGAGAAAAACAATGACAAGCTGCAAACAGAAATAGAAACAATGTTGCATACCTTACAGAGTGGGTGAAATAGTGAGAATTTGCCACAGAGAAAGAGAAATACCTATCGACTCCGATGTTTGTCTCATGTCAGTGTATCTGTGTGTGTGTGTATGTCTCTGTGTGTTTGCGCGTACATGCCAATTTATTCATATGTCTGCGTCTGCTGTATGTATTAGTGCATATATCTGTGTGTATTAGCGTTCGTATGTATCTCTGTGTGGGACTGGTCTGATGGTTCTTGCGTTGCTTAATGTGATGGAATTCTACATTCTGTTGGCCTTTCCACTCCATTGCACAGACAGTGATGGAGGGTGAAAAACGTCTGGAATTCAGCCAGAGAGGGAGGGCAGCAGGTCACAGCATCATACAAGCTAACAGCAACATCAATAGGAATACACACAGACAGACACACCCGCGCACACACACACACACACACACACACACACACAGTCTCTCTCTAGAGGGGTGCGGAGAGGATTGCAGTTGTACTGAGGCTTCTATGGAGAAACGTCTGGGCTCCCTCTGCAATGTAGAATTAATTTGTCTTTGGTAGGTATTAATGACAAACAGTGTACATATTAAGGAATGTTTCCACAGCAGTTGTCTTCAGTGAACCAATTGTGGAAGGAGACGAGATAATTTGATTGAACGTTCTGCTACTTACATTTTATTTGCTCTACACTCAGACAAATGTTAAGTGCAAAAGCATTCTCAATTACCCAATGGTGCCAGCAGGTCAATGCTAGACATGTCCACCTCCTTCTCTAATATCTTAGGGACAGCATTGCAAGGGATCAGACAAACTCCTCTCTGTTGCCAAGGCTATTCTGTGAAGCATCGCACAGCCGCACAATATGGGTGATTCACAGTCATTGATGCATTCTCAAACAAACTTTCTTCCTGTAGTCTAAAGATGTGCACGTTAGGTAGACTGACCATGCTAAATTACCCATAATGCCCAGGGATGTGCAGTTTAGATGGATTAGCCACGTGAAACACAGGGTTACAGGGATGGAAATGATTGTGCGACTCTCTATGACAGGTCAGTGTGATCTAGATGGACTGAATTCCATACTGATCGGATTCTATGAAACCTGCTGCTTGCACAGTGGGGTTGGTGAACCAGCAGAAGGCGATATTACATCATTTATTCACACTAGGAAACAAGGTATTATCCCCCATTTCAATTAATCCACTGTCCCCAAAATATGAGTGATCCCATTACACAGTGTTACAGATGAGATCAGAACTCTGAAAAGAGATTAAGAAGTTAACGTTTTCCTATTTTAAAGGTAAATGTAAGGTGCTGTGTTCCAGATCCAATTCAATTGCTCAAACTAATTGACATTACGCAAAAACCAAATTATTCGAACACGATAGTAAAGATATAATCAAAGAAAGATGAACGTGGACTAACTTAACTCTATTGGAAAACTTCGCAAAACTTCAAGAATTATTTTACTACTAAACAGTAACTGTTCCAATATGGGAACAGCTCAGAAATACACCCTGGGCACAAAATTCAGAAAAACACATTGCAGGACACGCAACTCCTCCAAACCAGAAGGGAAAATTCAGAGAGAGTAGCAGCCAGCGACATGTAGTGGAGTTACCAACCCTGTTGAGATCCCAGCTACAACTGCTGCAAACTGCCGACTATACGCTTTGGTTCTGTGAGACCTTGACTGCACTTATTGAGGCTGCTTCTATTGTTCCAACTTTAAGAAAAAAACTAAGGTCTCACAAACTATTTGCTCTAGTTGGTCTGGAGGATTGCTCGGTGCCTGTGCCGGGAAATAACTTTGAAGTGCCCAGGATAAAATAATTCCTTAAATCTACAACAAACTCATGCACAAATACGCGTACAGGCAGTCATATATGAACAAACTTGCAAGCACTCTGACATGATTGCGTCTTTCAGATAGAGTTAGGTAAACTTTTGATTAATAAGGGAATCAAGGGTAATGGGGAGACGTGAGGAGTATGTGGTTGAGAAACGAACCAGCCATGATCAAGCAGGAGAGCTAATTCTGTGGAGCAAATGTTCTAATTCTGCTCTCGTTTATTAAGTTCTTTGATACCTGGAAGTGTCTTTGTGAGTGTCCTGTGCATGCTGGCTTTAATAGTTATTTAACCAAAATATAGTCAGTGGTAATGTGGAGCATGTTTGGAAGGCTGAATGTTTTTTGCCTATTCCTTATTATTGTTGTTGCTTGTTCCTCAAAAGTGGTGATGATCTTTTTGTGAAATTAACAGATTATAAAAATAAGCGGCTTCCGTTTAAGACTGAGTTGAGGATCGTTATTTCTGCTTGGGGATTTTCTCATTCCCAGGGAACAGTGAAGACTGGGTTAATGAAGGTATTCAAAGATGAGCTCAACTAAATTTTGATAGACAACAGAGTCAGTGTTTATTGGGAACAGGCAGGAAAGGGATCCTCAGACACAATCACAACAGCTAGGAGCATTCTGAATGTTGCAGCCGGCCTGAGGGGCCAATTGGCCAACTGATAATTTTAGCTCCTGTGTTGTTCCCTCAATCCACTCCTCGATGTTGTTAAAGAAAGAGAGAAAGACCACATTCAGCTAGTGAGGCAATGAGATAGCAGGAGACCATTCTGCCCCACTAAGGATTTAGACAGGAACATGGTGATGTTATTCAGCCCTTCAGTACACACTACACGGCACAGGACGAGGCCATTCAAACTGCCGAAGGTGCTGCACAAGCACAGCAGATGCCATAATATAACAGGAAGTAGTGCGTTGAGATTAATATTGCTTTGCAGGTTGGAAAACTGATGCAGGTTAATCTCTGAGGCACTCCGCTGGTTACAGTTATTTGAACGACCCAATAGATTGAAGCTCAATGAGCTAATTTATCAAGATAGCCATTCAATACATTGTCAACTGAACGCAGAGAGTCAGCAATGGGATACAGACAGGGGTAGTTTAGTGTGAAAACCTTCAACAGAGACTGTTTAATGTGCATCATCACAGTTAGTGTTTTGGCAGAAGGATATAAAAACAGTAACTATTTAAATGTGAGAGATTGCGGAACCAGAGATACAGAAGGATTTGTGAGTACTGTTGCACTAATAATGTACGGTTAGTCAGCATGACCAGCAAATGATTAGAAACATAAATGGAATGATGCTGTAAAGGGTATCAGGTTTAATCGTCGGAATGTTTTACTGCATCAGTACCGGGAATCGCTGAGATCACACCTGATGCAGTGTGAACTGTTTTGAATCCTAAACTGACAAAAAGATAGATTCAAACTGAGGAAGGACACCATTCAGAGGAAGATTCACCAGACCCAAAATGTTAACTCTGATTTCTCTTCACAGAAGTTGCCAGATTTGCTGAGTGTTTCCAGGAGATTCTGTTTTTTTGTTCCTGATTTCCAGGAGATTCTGTTTTTTTGTTCCGAAAGTTGAAAGTAGAGTTTTATATTGATTTTCTGCTTGGAAAACAGAAGCCAGTTGAGTGCTCCAGGGATTAGTCTATATCCGTTATCCTCAGTTATTTTGGTTTCCAGAAAAAAAAATGATTTAGAAACTTCCAAAGGTACTTCACTTTATTGTTTCTGAGTTAAAGGCTTTGTATTATGAAGGATATGCATTTTACATCTCAGTATAAGTGATTTTTTTCCTGCTGTACTAAGCAAGATCTTGAAAACCGTGTGTCAGGTTGTGTAACCGTGTACCTGTTGGACATTTTCTCTTGTATGGGAGACTAAAACAAGGAAATCCATTTTAAGAATAAGTATTCACTTTGACACAGATATTGGATCGTTATTAACTTTTTTTATAAAAGGCAAAAGAATCATCGTCAGAGTCGAACAACATGGAACCATACCTTTTGTTCAACTAATACTACCAGCTTAAGTTTGGCCCATATCCCTCCAAACCTTACCTATTCTTATACCTACCCAAACATCTTTTAAATGTTGTAACTGTACCCGCACCCGCCACTTCCTTTGAAAGTGCATTACACACACTAATATCTCTATGTAAGAACGAATTTCCCCAAATGTACTTTTGAAATCTTTCTCTTCTCACTTTAAAATATTCTCGCTGGTTTAGAATTCTTCCGTCCGAGGGAACAGAAACATGCCATTCACCTTTTCAATATCCCTCATGATTTTATAATGTTACCCGTGGATCTTTTGCGCTGCAGGGAATAAAACATATGATCCGACCCAATCTCTCCTTATACCCCAATCCCTCCATTTTTAGCAACATTCCAGTCAATATATTTTAACCCTAATCGACTTAATAATGTCCTTCCTCTGACTGAGTGATCAGAACCAGACCCAGTACTTCAAAAGACGCCTTATCAATGTGCTGTACAACCTCAATATGAAATACCGACACCTATCGTGAAACGTCTGATGGACGAAGGCAAAAGTACTAAATGCCTTCTAAAATAAATTTTCCACGTTTGATACAAAGTTCAAAGAATTATGTCCCAAACTCCCTCGATCTCTATGGCCTAAAGTACTACCAGGGACCGTATTATTATTTGTTTTACACATTCACTTGTTTATTATACCAAAATACAGTACCTCACATTTAGTTTATCTAATCTCCATCTGTCACTCCTCAATCCATTGACCTAATTGAACAATATCTCTTTGCAATCGCAGACATCTCTCTCACTGCCCAATACAACAGCAATTTTGGTGTCATCTGTAAATGCACCAACCATGCCTTCGATGTTATCACCCTAACCTTTTACATCAATGACAAACAAAAATCCATCAGTACTGATCCCTATGGAACACTGCTTGTCACAGGCTTCCAGGCCAAAGCAAAATCCTCCATTCTGTCTCCTTCTGTAAAACCGAATTTACATCCAGTTGTGAAGCGCACCCGAAATCCCATGTGCTCTAACTTTATTAATTAGTCTACCATGTAGAGCCTTATCAAAGGCTTTGCTGATGTTCATTTAAGCATCTTGCATTCTGCTGCAATCAATCTTTCTGTTTACTTCATTTAAAACAAACTAAAATAATGTTTGTAAAACATGATTCCTCTCATACAAAACCTTTCTGACCAACACAAATCAGCCCTTCCCTCTCCATGCATGTAAATCTTATCTTTCAGAATCTCTTGCAACAACTTACTCATCACCAAAATCAGACACACAGTCTATCGTTTCCATGCTTTTCCTTCCAGTCTATCTAAAGGTGCAGTATTAGCTACCCTCCATTCCTCAAGTACTTCACTTGTGTGTATAAATGATTCAACTATATCTGCTGGGTTCCCATAGTTTCAAAGAACAAAGAGCAAAGAAAAAATAACGAAGAATATTCGAGCACAGGAACAGGCCCTTCATCCCTCCAAGCCTGCGCCGATCCAGTTCTTCTATCAAAGCCTATTTTCTAAGGATCTGTATCCCTTTGCTCCCTGCCGTTCATATATTTGCCTAGAGAGATCTTAAATGACGGTATTGTGTCCACTACTAACGCCACTACTGGCAACGCGTTCCAGGCACCCCCACTCTCCGCATAATGAATTTAACACATATACCTCCCATCAACATATCCAATCTCACGTTAAAATCCTGGCCTCTAGAAATTCAGTACGCCACACTGGGGAAAAAAAATTCTTCTTGCAATCCACCCTATCTATGCCTCTCATGATTTTGTAGACCTCATTCAGATTCCCCCTCCCCGACCTCTGTCTTTCTAATGAAAATAATCCTAATCTACTCAACTTCTCTTCATAGCTTGCACCCTCCATATCAGGTAATATCCTAGTGAACCTCTTCTGCACTGTCTCCAAATCATCCACATTGTTTTGGTAATGTGGGCGACCAGAAATGTACCAGATATAATGCTGAACCATAGTCTTATTGAACTGTAACATGACTTGCCAAATCCTGTACTCAATACCTCGTTCGATGAAGGAAAACATTTCATCTGTCTTCTTGACAAATCTATTGACCTGCATTGCCACCTTCAGTGATCAAAGGACTTGAACACCCAGAGATCTCTCTGTGCATTAATTTTCCTCTGGACATTTCCACTAACTGTATAATCGCTCTTGAATTGGATCTTCCAAAATGCATGACGTCGCATTTGACAGGATTGAACTCCACTGCAATTTCTTAGACCAACTCTCCAACCTACATATCTTTCATTCCCCAATGCCCTGGCATACTCATGATTCGGTCCTGGAAATTGATCAATCCTTATGGTTTCTCAGACCTTGCACGCACAACAACAACCAAATCTCTCTGCGCTGGTCTTTTGTTTTCACAGTCTCTTTCCATATTAATAATAATTTGCTTTTTTATTATTCCTTCTGAAGTGCTTCACCTCACACTTTACTCGAATGAACTCTACCTTCCAATTACATAGTGCAGATTTCTTACATCCTTATCACACCATGCACTCCAACCTATCTTTACCATAATCAAATATGCATTGATTGCATTCTACATCCCCCCCCCCCCCCCCCCCCATCACATAAAAAAAACCCTTTAATACAGAGTGTAAGCAACTGGGAATCCAAGAGCTGACATTTGTGGCACTCCACTTATTATGTCTCTCTGAATTCTCACAGACATATTCATCAAGACTCACTCCTTTGTGTGTTCACAAATGTTCAATCGCTGAACAATAACCCGCAAGTTCCTACCTTGTGCAATACACGCTTTGTATGGCACTTTACAAAATGCTTACCAAATCGAATTATACAATCTAAGGGTTCACTTTGATTATCACTGCTTCTCCTTTTCAGATAACTCTATTGAGTCTGTTTGATTCCATTAAATTATTGAAAATCGCACTTTATTTTCCTGAATAATGGTCTTGAGCAGTTTACTAATAATAGACAAAAGGCTACCTGGCCTTTATTTTCCTGCTTTCTGCCTTCCTCCCTCCTTGATGACAGGCATCACAGTAAGACCTTTGAATCCACTGAAATCCCCTTGGATTGTAGTGATATTTCAACAAATGCCATGAATATGTCTGGAGCACGTTCTTTGGAAATCCAGGAAATAGACAACTAGCTTTTGGTGGATAGTTTTTCCGTAATCATATCCTTTATCAAACGGGTTGTCCTGAAGATAAGGCCTGCGATCCTTTGGGATATTCTCTGTCGAAAAGGTGTCACAACCAATATAAAATAGTTGTTTGAGTTATTTGAGAATTTCCGTTTCTCCTGTGTGGAATTTCCCGATGTCATCTTCCAATTGTTCCAAAAAAGGTTTCAGCTATTCTTTTTGCTTTTCTGATTTTGATTTCCACATGGAGTCTCCTGCTATTTTTGTTTATATTTTGCAATAATTGACCTTCCGAAATCACTTGTCTCGAACATTATTCGCTTTACGTCTTTCAACTGATGGGCTCTAAAACAAAAGTCCCAAACCTCTGGTCTTCCAGCAGTTTTCATCATTTGTGCGCCTTTGTTTTCATTGGGTACTCACCCTGACTACATTTGCTTATCATACAAAGTTTACCATCTCATCAATTCCTTTTTGATGTTTTAAAAATGTGTTCACGGAATTAGGGAATCACAGGTCTAGGTCAGCATTAGTTGCCTATCCCTAATTGCACCGAGGTCAATTATGAGTCAACCACATTGCTGTGGGACTGGCGTCACATGTAGGTCAGAACAGGTAAGGATGACAGATTCCTTCCCTAAAGGACTTTAGTGAACCAGAGAGGTTTGCCCAACAATTGACAATGGATTCATGGTCATCATGAGATTCTTCACTCGAGATTGTTTTTATTGAAATCTATTTTCACCATCTGCCTTGGCAGGATTTGAACTCATAACGTCATGGATTAAAAATCCAGCCATAACACCATAAGGTCAATGTCTCCCCATCATGTTTGATCATTGTGAAGTGTTAATTTAAATATCTGCTAATGTCATCAACTGAACTTTCAGTTCTATTTTCCAGTTCATTGTTAGCAACAATTGCCAAAGCTGTTGAGTAAATGTAAAAACTAGGAGCAGGAGTAGGCACTCAGGTCATCGATCCTGCACCATCATTCAATAAGATTATGGCTGATCTTTTTGTGGACTCAGCTCCACTTACCCAACCTCTCACTGTATCCGTTATTTTCTTCCATTATTAGAAAATATACCTTGCTTTAAAATAGCGTCAATTACTTCCTGGGCAAGGAATTCCACAGATTAATAACACTCTGGGTGAAGACATTCTTTCTCAATTCAGTACTAAATCTGCTTCCTCTAATCTTGCAGCTATGCCCTCTTATCCTAGCTTCACCTGTCAGTGGAAACATCCTCTCTATTTCTATCTGATCCATTCCCGTCATTATTTTACTTGTTTCTTGAAGACCCCCTCATTGTTCTGAATTCCAATTAATATAATCCTAATCAACTCAGTCTCTCCTCATAAATCAACCCCCCTCAATGCCGGAATCAACATCCTCTGCACCTCCTCCAGTGCCAGTACATCCTTTCCCAAGTACGGCGACAAAATCTGCACACAGTACTGCAGTTGTGATCTCACCAGCACCTTGTACAGCTGCAACATTACCTCTTTGCTTTTAAACTCAAGCCCTTTCGCAATGAATGAGAAAATTACATTTGCCTTCCTAACCACTTCTTGTACCTGCAGACCAAAAGTCTGTAATTCATGCCTGATTCTTCTCAATCCTTCAAGGGGCTTTCCCATGTGGATTCAAGTATGATCAGTTAACGATGACTAACATGGAGTTTCATTGGATTTACAGAGAATCATTGTGAAAGTCATGAACAAAAGTTGCTGATATCCCTGTCTAACAGGGAGCTTCACGTGTTGGGAAGTTAATGAAAATACAAGCAATGACACAGTACCACCAACTGTACAGGGGCTCAAATCATGGTCAAGGAGGGAGACAGAGAGAAACACATTCATTTTAAGCACAAATCTGGAAGGGAAAACAAATTTGAGGGATCTATGAGAAATGATTTGAGGAATGAGACTAATTGGAGACGTGATGCCAGAGAGAGACACTGGTAAGAATGAGAAATTTAAAATGATGTATTACCATACCAAAAGCCACTCTCGGTCAACGATTATAGGGGTGATAAGCGAATTAGCCTCCGTGTGAATTGATGGACAAGCAGCAGAGTTGAGGATAAAATGAGGTTCATGGAGAGTATAAAGTGAGACGCCTATGAGACGATTATTAGAATAGTTGAGATGGAGCAGACCGAGACATGGATGATGTTTTCAAAAACGGAGTGTCTAAGGCAGGGATACAGATCGAGGCTGCAACAGAGCTGGGAAATGGGGAAAGTTTTGGTGACAGATACGAAAATTAGGAAGAAACTCAATTCACTCTAAAATGGAATGTTGAGATTGTACACAAACTTGTTCAGGCTCAGGTAAAAGCTGGGAGAGGAATAACGTCAGTACATGTGGGAGATCACAGCAGAGTTTGATGATACGGGCTCCTGTGTTATAACAGAATAGTCAGTACTGATTAATTCAGGAATGTAGCAGAAGGCAGAAATAGAAATGAATTTATAAAAAAAAGCATGCCACTAATTCTATCATTGATATGATACTTAGAATAAGGACTTCACTGCTTAGACAATGTTACAGCTTCCAAAAGATTGATCACCAAAACAAAAGCATGGCCTCCCTCATTGAGTGTGTGTGCGGAGATGGGGGTGGGGGGAGTGGTATTGAACATTTCAGTAAGGATGCTGTACTACAGTTACATAGGAATTCGTGAGTTTACATCTTGAATCCTATTTGCAGATTTGGTCAGTCGTTTTTGTAAGTATGGGAATACCTTGCATGCTGTCCAGAAAAGGTTTATCCATTTGAAGCTTCAGATATTCAGGTTATCTTTTGAGAAAAGGTGATAAGCTGGCCTTGTTAACATGAGTGCACTCAGGAGAGAGGAATTAATTTAGAAAGTGCTGTATAATATTCACAATGTGCATATGAAAATGTTTATGTAAATTACTCCTGGGTCCACCTACAGTTTTAATATTGCTATTTATCTTTTGATATCATAGATGAGTAGTGTACAAGTTTTTAACACTATGTCAAAGAATGTACAAAGGTAGGCAGTCGAACTGGCAACATGCCATTCAGCCCCTTGTGTTGACCCTGATTTAATTAGATCACGCTGAGCTAATTATAGCATTGAACCTACATTCCCAATTATTCTGCAAATCTGTTCTGCCTTTTCCTGACCTAGAATCAATCTACTTTTGCCTTTAAAAGGTGTTTAGGGTCTCTGCGTCCAGTAAATTTTCAGGTAGAGAAATCCAAAATAAAACCACCTGCAGAAAGGAAAGTTAATTGATGTTTTGAATGGGTGATCACTCATGTTTAACAAATAAAGTATAAGTTTGCATGTTACACGTAAGTCGAAGCATTCTATCCACAGCTAATCTGTTAGGATCCTATAGGATGTTTATCAGATCGTGAGCCAATATAGTCTATTCAGCAAATCAAGTCTGCTCCACAATTCATTACCATCAGGGCTGATTGGTGATCCTCAAATCCGCCTTCTTGCCTTAGCCCCATAGCTCTTGATTCCCTTTCTGCTTAGAGATCTGTCCACCATCTGCATTGATTAGACTTAGCGACAAGGTTTAAACAGGCCTATTATTCAGTAACCCTCTGAGACAGAAGGTACTTCTCACCTCCATCTTAAACATATGCTCCCTTTGATTGAGGCTGTATGTCTAGTCCTAGACTCTCCCACAAATGGAGCCCAACCTTTTTGGCAATGAGCCTGTCAAGCAGACTGACAATCTGATTTTGTTTTCATTAAGATCTCCTCTCATTCTTCCAAACTCCAATGAGTTTTTGACGAAGCTACTCAAGCTCACTCAATAAGAAAATGCCTCAATTCTCAGGATTAATTCTGTGGAGCTTCTCCCATCTGCTACCAACACGTCTATTATCTCCTCTACGTATTTCCTTAGAAAATTAGACCAGAACCCTTCACACTTGTGCAGGATCAGTCTGCGTAGAAACGTGTACATGTTTAGAATGATATTTATGTACCACCACATTTGAACAAATTCATATTGATGCGATCCAATTTCCTATTTTTGCTGAATTGCATGCCAACTTTTTGACTGTCAAGCCGAGGGCCTGAAATTCCTGAGTCCTTTCTCTTGTAAATTAGATTCAGCTCTTCTATTTTGCCTAACAATGTTAATCAGTACCAACGTTCCAATGCTATATGTCAGATGCCAACTTTGTGTGCACTCACGTTATTATTTTCTATCTCATGTTAAACTCCTTGCATCATCCTTGCCATTTGCCTTCCCACTTCTGTTTATGTTACTCACAGATATGGAGGAAGTACTTTCATTTCTATCACCCAAGTTATTGTGCAGTTAATAATTCTGGCCCCAGCACTGATCCCTGTGGCACCGCTCTGGTTAAAGGTCATCATCCCAAAAAATAGTTCCTAGATGCTTCTTTTTCAGCGGATCCTCTCTGCAGACATGTTATACTCAATTAAACTATCAATTTCCTCAATGAGAGCAGGAATTAAAGCCAAGCTATTAGTATCGTTCTGTTTGATAAACTAGATATCTCGGCAACTGAACTTACCAACACCCAGTACCTGACACAACTGAAACATTAACATGCACATTTATATTCAGTGTTGCTCACAATAGCTGACACAATTTTGTGATGTTGTCTCATTACTTATTGTACCCTGCATAAAACGTTTTGCAAATAAAGCAGAAGTGCACCCAGATTGCATTGAATCCTATAGCTCTGTCATCTCTCATCTTATTTTCTTTCTTCTAATGGAAGATTTTGCAAATCTCCATCTCATACATTTGCTTCATCTTGTTCATCTGACCTATCATTACGTTTTTCAAACCATAAAAATGTGATGGAAATTGATTATTTACATACTTTTAAGGATGGGGGTGAATGTATTCATATTCCTGTTAAGAAGGGGATCAAGCATTTTGAGGGTATAGGAGAATGTTGCACACAAATCAGAAAGAAGTCAATCACGATCTTGTTGAATGTCTGAAAGCGAGGGGTCAAATAGCCCTCATCAGCTTCTAGTTTCTATGCATATTCCTTTACAATTACTTTCCGGATGACCTCCTTTTCACCAATATTACCTAGAACATTACAGCACATTATGGGCCCTTTGGCCCTCAATGATGTGCCGACCTACAGAGCCAACTTCAAAAAAAACCATCGAACCTACACTATTGCATTTTTATCCTTATGTCTATTCAAAGGTTATTTAAATGTCCTTAACGTTCAGATGTCTACTTTTGCTGCAGGCAGGTCATTCTACACCCTTACTACGCTCTGAGTACCAAAACTATCTGGGACATCTCTCCTAAATCTACCCGCCTCAATGTAAAACGATGTCCCCTCATGTTAGCGATCATCATCCATGGAAAAAAAAGGCTTCAACTGTCCACCGTTTCCAATTGTCTGATTACCTTATAAGTCTCAGTTAAGTCACCTCTCAGGCTTCTTCTGTCTAATGAAAACAGCCTCAAGTCCATCAGCCTTCCCTCGTAAGACCTTCCCTCCATATTGCTCATCATCCAAATAAATCTCCTCTGAACCCTTTCCGAAACTTCCACATCCTTTAAATAATGTGGTGACAAGTGCAGCCGCACCAGGTTGTTTTACAGTTGCGGCATGACCTCATGGCTCCAAAACTCAATCTCTCCACTAATAAAGGCTAACACACCGTATGCCTTCTTAATAACCCTATCAAGCTGGGTTGGAACTTTCATGGATTTATGTACATGGACACCGAGATCTCTCTGTTCATCTACCTTGCAAAGAATTTTACCATTAACCCAGTTCTCTGCATTCTTGTTACTCCATCCAAAGTGTTATTCCATCCACCTCACACTTTTCCGCATTAAACTCCTGTTGCCATCTCTCAGCACAGCTCTGCATCTTATCTATGTCCCTCTGCAACCGACAACCTCCTTCGGCACGATTCACATCTATACTGACCTTAGTATTATCTGCAACCTCCTTCGGCACGATTCACATCTATACTGACCTTAGTATTATCTGCAGATTTACTCACTAATCGTTCTACACCCTCATCCAGCTCATTTTAAAAAATGACAAAGAACAGTGGATCCAAAATAGATCCTTGCTGTACCCCACCGGTAGCTGAACCCCTGGATGAACATTTCCCATCAACCACCGCCCTCTGTCTTCTGTCAGCTAGCCAACTTCTGATCTCAACCACTAAACAACCTTCAAACCCATGCCTCCATATTTTGTGAAAGAGGCTACCGTGTGGAACCTTATCAACTGCTTTACTGAAATACATATACACCATACCAACCGCTTTACCCTCATCCAACTGTTTGGTCACCTTGTCAAATAACGCCATTGGGTTTGTGAAGCACGACCTACCCTTAACAAAACAATGTTTATTAGCCCTATCAACTTATTCCTTTCTAGATGATGGTAAATCCTATAACATATAACCTTTTCCAAAGCTTTATCCACAAATAAAGTAAGGCTCACTGGTCTATCATCCCCAGGGTTGTATCTTCTCCCCATCTGGAACAAGAGTACAGCATTTGCTATCCTTCAGTCTTCTAGCACGATTCCTGTAGACAATGACGACATAAAGAGTCAAAGAGTCAGTAATCTCCTTCCTGGCTTTCCAGAGAATTGTAGGATAAACCCATACAACCCATTGACTTATTTATTTTAACGCTTTCCAGAATTGCTCACACCTCTTCCATTTGAACCTCAGTCCCATCTAGTCTAGTGGCCTGTATCTCAGTATACTGCTCGACAACATCGTCTTTTTCCAGTGTGACTAATGACGTAAAATATTTATGTAGCGCATTACCATCTCGTCTGACTCAATGCACAGCTTCCCACTACTATCTTTGAATGGCCCTAATCTTACTGTAGTCATTATTTTATTCCTGAAATACCGAGAAAAATCCTTTAGTTTTCCCTGATCTTATCTTCTAACGGCTTCTCATGTCCTCTCCTGGCTCGTTTTATATCTTTCTTTAGATCTTTCCAGGCTAATTTGTAGCTCTTAAGGGCTCTATCTGAGCCCTTCATGTCTCACCATAACATCAGACTTATTCTTCCTCTTGACAAGAGATTCAACTTCTTTAATAAACCATGGCTCCCTCGCTCGACCACTTCCTTCCTGTATGACAGGCACATACTTATAAATGACACACAGTAGCTGTACCTTGAATAAGCTCCACATTCCAATTGTACACAATCCTTACAGTTTCCTTCCCCGTCCTATGCATCCTAAATCTTGCTGCATTGCATCCTAATTAGCTTTCTCCCAGCTACAACTCTTGCTCTGCCGTATATACCTATCCCTTTCATCGCTAAAGTAAAAAAAATCAAATTGTGGTCGCTATCACCAATGTGCTCACTTACCACCACATCTAAAATCTTGTCCAATTCATTACTCAGTACCAAATCCAATGTGGCACTGCTCCTTGTTAGTCTGTCTACATATCGTGTACACATTGGACAAAAACTGACACATCTAAAGTACTTGCACTATAATGTTCCCAGACTATATTTGGAAAATTAAAGTCCCCCATAACAATTACACTCTTGCTCGTATCCAAATCATTTTTGCTATCATTTCCACTACATCTCTGGAACTATTCGGAGGTTTATAGAAAAGTCCCAACAAGGTGACCTCTCCTTCCCTGTTTCTAAACTCAACTCTTATTATCTCAGCAGACGAGTCCTCAAACGTCCTTTCTGCCACTGTAATACTGTCCTTGACTAACAATGCCACACCATACCCCCAACGCCTCCATCTCTTACCATCTTCCCTCTTCTTACTGAAACATCTAAATCCAGAAACCTGCAATAACCTTTCCTACCTCTGCTCTACAATGTCTCTGAAATGGCCACAACATCGAACTCCCACGTTCTAACCCATACTGCAAGTTCACCCAAACCATTCTTCATGCTCCTTGCATTAAAGTAGACAGACTATAAACCAGCTTCATGCTTGATGGTGCCCTCTTGCAATGTTGAAACCATTTTTCTTCCCTCACTATTCTCAACCTCCTGTATGTTGGAACTACAATTTCGGTTCCTATACCTCTGCGAAATTAGCTTAAAGTGTTCCAGAGAGTATTAGCAAATTCCCCCTCACTCAAGGCTATTGGTACCCCTCTGGTTCAGGTGAAGAGCATCCTGTTTGGAGATGTTCCATCTACCCCAGAAAGTGACCCAATTATCCAGGAATTGAAAACCTCTATCCTGCATCTTCCCTTTAGCTACGTGTTCAGCTCCTCTTGCTCCCTATTCCTCACCTATTAAATTCAGGCATTTTTTTATAATTACTTGTCATGGAATCTGCAGTATGCCTCAGAGTAAATAATTACATTTCCTTAGCCAGCACCTTCAAAACCGACAAACACATCCACCCCGAGGGACAAGTGCAGCAGGTAGGTGGGAACACCATCATTGACAAGTTTCTCTGCAAGTCACTTGCTCATCCTGCCTTGGAAACATATTGTTCATTCAGAGTTTTTGTGTCGAAAGTCTCGAATTCCCACTGAATGGCATTTTGGTTCTATCTACACCAAATAGCCTTCAGCAGACCAAAAACAATCAATTGCAAGACAACCTGCGATGAACAATAAACACTGGCTCCATGGACATATTCAACTCAATACAAGTTATTCAGTGCACCAGTATTTCTGAGATTATTTTCTGTTATCCACCCGGAAAACAGAAACAATGTGTGCACCTCGCCTGGAGTTGGTTCTCTCCATCAGCTAATGGATACATCAATGTATAGCATTGTGGGAGATGGTGTGATTTGCATCTACTCGTGCCTGGGAAGTTCTGGATCATAGGCACTCAGTAAGACTGTGACCTTCATGGTTAATGTGAGCCCAGTCTTCACCTGGTGAGTCTAAATAATTTGTTGAAAGGGATTTGGAGACACAGCAGTGACACAACCTCTTCTTTGAACAAGACTTACCTCACTCTGTGCTCCTATTTTCCCAATTTGTTAGGGACGTGTTCCTGGAAAACTCAGGATGTATTGGGCATATCCAAACTGCCTCAACTCCCTGCCCGAGTCCGACATCAGCCTCCTACTTCTTTCCCCATTCAAAAATGTTTGCTCAGTTTGTCAGTCACATTGGATATCCTCAGTGAATCTAGGCTGCAGCTCAAGCACAACTGACGATACCATTCTCAACCTCTCCAATTACTTTCCACAGAGATAAGTACGTTACATTCCACAAATACACAGCATGACCACTTATTGGTGATTAGAGTAGTTTTGTTCCCTGTATTTGATTTCTTCTGTTCATTTCCCTTTCTTTGGAGACAGTGTCAGGCGTTCCAGTATTCTCAACAATCTGAATATTGTGACACTCCGTCTCTCCAGAAAAAATAAATGACAGTGTATATTGTACCATTTTCTGATGGTCAGCATTTTGAACACCAACGCCAGTGGTGCCTATGGATGCAACATGTAAACATAGAAAACGTAGAAACACAGATGAAAGGAGGAGGCCATTCAGCGCTTCGAACCTGTCCCATCATTCATCGCAGCATGGCTGATCATCCACCTCAGTAGCCTAATGCTGCTTGGTCCCCAAACCCTTCGATCCCATTGCCCCAAGTGCAATAGCGACCCAACTCTTCACAACGTTCAATGTTTTGACATCAACTACTTCCTGTGGTAATGATTTCGAGAGGCTCACCACTCGTTGGGTGAAGAAATGTCTCCTCATTTCTGATGTAAATGGTCCACCCTGAATCCTTGGACACTGACAGGTCTGGACGCACCCACCATCGGGAACACACTCTCTGTATCTACCTTGTCTAGTTCTGTTAGAATTCTATTAGTCAATCTGAGATCCCTCCAACTCATTCATCTGAACTCCAGTGAAAACAATCCCTACCTAGTCAAACACTCCTCATACATCAGTCCTGCGAAACCCGGAATCAGCCTGGTAAACCTTCACTGTTATCCCTCAAGAGCAGCAAAATCGTTCCTCAGAAAAGGAGACGAAAACTGCACACAGATTTCTAGGTGTGGCCTCACCAATGCCTTGGAAACTTGCAACAACACATCACTGCTCCTGTACTCAAAATCTCCCACAAAGAAGGCCATCATACCATTTGCTTTCTTTACCACCTGCTGCACCTGCATGACAAACGTCAGAGACTGATTAGGCAGGACACCAAGGTCCTGCTGCGAACTCCCATCTCCCAAATTATAGCCATTCAGACAGTAATATATCTTCTTGTTTTGCTTTAATAGTGAATAACCTAACATGTATTCAAATGATACTGCATGCGCCATTGATTTGTCCGACTCACCCAGATTATGCTGAAAGAACTCTGCATCCTCGTCACTGTTCAACCTCCTACCCAACTTGATTGCATCTGAAAACTTTGAGATGTTAAATTTTGTCTCCTTTAACCAAATCATGATTATGTATTTTGAAAAGCTGGGGTCCCAGCACCGTTCCCTGTGGCAACCCATCACTATTTGCCATCACTAGGCCTAAATCTCTCTTCACCCTTCCTAATCATATATCCATCGAGATGCCTTTTTAATGCTGTACTTGTAAGAGGCACCACTGCTTCTTTTGGCACTTCATTCCATATTCGTACTATCCTCTGCATGAATAAGTTGACTCTTACATCTCTTTGAAGTGTTTCCCCTCTCAGCCTAAACAAATGTCCTCTAGTTCTAGACATGCCCACTCCAGGGAGAAATACCTTGTCTAATAACACTATTCATGTTCCTCATGATTTTATAAACCTCTACAATGTCACCCATGCAGACTCCGGAGGTCCAGGAAAAACAGCCCCAGTCTTTTCAACCTCTCCCTATAGTTCAAATCCTCCAACCCTGGCAATATCCTTGTAATTTTTTTTCTGAACTGTTTCAACATTCAAAACGTCTTTTCGATAAGAGAGAGACCAGAACAGCAAATAATATAAAAGAAATTGCCTAACAATTCCTGTATAACCTCAAATTGACCTCCCAACTCCTGACTCAATGTTCTTCCCAGTAAAACAAAGCATACCAAACACCTTCTTCACTTTCCTATATACCTGCGACTTCAATTGCAAGGAACTATGAACCTGCACTCCAAGGTCCCTGTTCAGCAACACACACCCAAGACCTTTCCACTGATTGTATAAATGCTGCTATAATTTGCCTTTCCAAAATGCAGCACCTCACATTTATTTAAATTAAACTTCATCTGCCACTCCTCAGTACATTTTATTCTGAGATAACAATCTTTGATGTCCACAAGACCTCCAGTGTTGGTGTCATCTGCAGATATCTATACCACAAAATTTACTTCCAAACTATTTGTATAATTGACAAAACGTAGTGTAAATAACACTGACCATTGTGGCACACCAGTGGCCTCAAGCATCCAGTTTGAATGACAAACTTCCACCACCACCATACTCTGCCTTCAACCTTTGAACCAATTCTGTAGCCAAATGGCTAGTTCTCCCTGTATTCAATGAGATCTCACCTTGCTAACCATCCAGCAAGAGGAACCGTGTCGTATGCCTTGTCGAATGCATTTCGATCACACGTACCGCTCTGTCCTCATCATTCCTCTTCATTACATCTTGAAAATACTCAATCAAGTTTGTGAGACATGATTTTGCACACACAAAGTCATGTTGTCTACCCAAAATCAGTAATTACCTTTCCAAATACATGTAAATCCTGTCCCTCAGGTTTCCCTCCAACATATTGCCCACCACTGATGTCTGGCTCACTGGTCAATTCTTCCCTGGCTTTTCCTTACCACCTTTCTGAAAGAGTGGCACCATGTTAGCCAACCGCCATTCTCCTGGCCCCTCACCTGTGACTATGGATGATACAAATATCTCAGCAAGGGGCCCAGCAATCACTTCCGAGTTTCCAATAGAGTTCTAGGGTACCTCTGGTCAGGTCGTGGGGATTTATCCACCTATTTGCATTTAATACATCCAGCACCTCCTCTTCTGTAATGTGAACTTTTTTAAAAAAAAGATTTCACCATCTACTTCCCACATTCTATAATCATCCATGTCCATCTTCACAGTAAACATTAATGCAACATTTTCAATTAAATCTCTACCATCTCCTGCGGTTCCACATGTAAGCTGCCTTGCTGACCTTTGTTTTTAGCTTTAACTTGTTTGATAAGAGATAAAGCTAACGAATGGATATTATGACACGTGTTTAAATCCTTTTAGAATTTAAAAAATGGACAGTAATTCTGTGCAACACGCTTAATACAGTAAATAGTATGACAGAGACACTTACCAGGGACACCAACGATAGCGAGGATGGGATAGTAGCCAGCTTGCATCACCCAAAGTGCACACATGATCCGTGTTGACAAGGATGGCCAATCCTGAGAAAGCCAGTTAAGACCAAGGGATAAATGCTTATCTATTGTCATAACATGCCAGTTTAATGCTATTAGAATCTGATCCATTGCTGTAGCATTCCAGTCTGATGTTCTCATATTCTGATCCATTGCTGTAACATTCCAGTCTAACGTTCTCAGATTCTGATCCATTGTTGGAACATTCCAGTCTAATGTTCCCATATTCTGATCCATTGTTGAAACATTCCAGTCTAAATTTCTCCGATTCTGATCCATTGCTGGAACATTCCAGTCTAATGTTCTCAGATACTGATCACTTATGTCCCTTTCTGTGGAGCTGCTGATCCCTGTTAGTGTCGGGATGATCTTTCTACAGATGCTGCAGTCTAGCTCATTGAAAGGACGCCGGTATTAATACAAAAGAGAAACTCCCCAGCGATAATGTTAGAATCCATGGAGATTTACATTAATTACAATCTCTGAGCACAGAGCTCCAGTTAACTTATTTCAATCTAATACCTTTTCTGTCATAACGAAGCAGAACATTTATGATTCTAAACAGAAGACATTGCAGCCTTTGAGAGAAGAATGACTGGAAATAGAAGGGAGAATGACCAGAAACATTCTAAATTCCATCAATCTCATTGTCAAGTTGCTTTCGAAATTTGCAGAGTACGAAACCTGGAAAAAATAAGCTGTTGCTTAGAAAGTATATAAATACACACACAGACAAAATAGACCAATCTGAATATGTGCATGGCGAATTCCATTTCTTCCTTTGACACAATGGGCTGAAGGGCCTATTTATGAGTTGGAGATCTTTATGATACCTTGTGAATCAGAACGAAATATGATCAAATGTTATTGAATTAACTTTGTTTAGGAATTATAATCCCATTGATTAAAGGCGAGTGAGAATCTGTATATGCCATTGACCAAAAGAAAAATAAAACACAAAACGGTGGGAATGCTGTTTAGATAATGTTCCCCAGTCATCGGAGTTTGAGCAGTGTATTTTTGGAATCATGTCAAATAAACTCAATGCAGAGTCGAGTAATGGATTCATGAGGAATGAGGAGCGAGTTCTGACAATATACACCAAACAATGAAAGTTTAAAACAGTGAGCAGCAACAGTACAAAATTGATGAGACTACTTATAACTGCATTTGAAGCATTTTCAGAACCAGTTTACTTGTTTGATTTGTGGGATAATGTGTTGATCATCTGTAGGAATGGTGCGAGTTGGGCCGATATCCAGGGGAGTTTATGAGAAGGAACAGTGATCTTATTCATATGGAAATGTTCCAGAAATTATTTGACAGGTCGCTGTTAAGGTCATGTTTCCCCATTTCCGTGTATCATAAGTAGGTTGCACAGTTTATAGTCTGGGCCCCACACATTTCAGGCCAAAATAAGGAAGTATTTATTCTCTCAATGGTGCTATGGTTCAAGCCAGACCCCTCAATATATTTTTAAAGGATGCAGCCTGGACACTAACGTTTTCTTAGTTTAAAGTCAAATGTGAGGGGGATATTCCAGGTGGGATGCAGCTGATCACGTCACTTGGTTTTAAGCAAGCAGAATTTATTTAAACACTGCAATTAAAACGAGAAAACAGAATTTAAAACAACTTTACTATTGATCACGTTAACTGATGCGATACAGCAACATTATTGGTGCATTGTTCCAATCATGTCACATCCCATAAACACATTCTTTGGGCAAAAAGGCAAATCCAAACATAGATTCTTAGACGCAGGAGGGAACATCATCCAGAGAGATTTCAGAGACAAATTCAGTTAGGAATCATTTCCTGAAGTTTGCAACCTTCCTGGTCTCCATCACGTTGTGACTGACAGAGCTAAACCAATGTGAGAAAGAAACCTGAACTAGGAGAACTGACCACTCACACGCCTCTGCTTAACTAGGCTCTTCCCTCGAAACCTCTGCCTTTAGGATCTCTCTTAAAGAAAAGGACAAAATGACCTCATTAAAATGACCGCAACTTCACCCTCCTTCCTTGAAAAAGAAACATCAAAGGATGAAGTTGGGTTCATTTTATACTCTTTAGACTTAATCTGTTAATACACTAAAGCATGTATACATCACATTGCCAATGACCATGCAAACATTCACTAACACAGTTTATTTCAGTCTGTTTGCTCCTGCCAAAGAATGTCTCAATTTTCCATCCAAGTCTCCATAACGCCATCAGCAATTACGTTTTCTCGTCCGAGCATATGTATACTTTTCCAAATGAATCGTTTTAATAACAAGCTTCATCTCAACAGTCTGGAATTTTCTTCAACACTTTTAATTGGTTAGAATCAGCATATATGATTATCTCAGACACATTACGAGGAGAAAGTGAGCACAGCAGATGTTGGAGGTCAGAGTCCAGAGTATGATGTTGGAAAAGCACAGCATGTCAGGCAGCATACGTGTAGTAGGAGAATCTACGTTTCAGGCATATGCCCTTTAACAGGAATGAAGCTTGTTGGCTGGTGGGCTGAGAGATAAATGGGAGGGGGGGAATGTAGCTGAGCATGCAATAAGTTAATAAAGATGGGGAGAGGTCATAGGTCGGAGAGGAGGATGCAGCAGATATGTGGGAAGGAAGAAGTACAGATAGGACAGGTCATGAGGGCGTGCCGAGTTGGAAGGTAGGGTTACGGCTCAGAGAATATCTCCAGGATGAATGCACGAACCAGCCCATCCGCACTGTGGCCGAACACTTTAACTCCCCTTCCCAAGGTCATGCAGGTCCTGGGCCTTTTCCATCGCCAAACGCTATTCAACCGACGCCTGGAGGAAGAACGCCTCATCTTTCGCCTTGGGACCCTCCACCATACCGCATTAATGCAGATGCCTCAAGTTTCCTCAGTTCCGCTCCCCCCCCCCCACCACCTTATCCCAGAACCAATCGCCACTTGGCACCAACCACTTGACCTGTCCTAGCTGTCCATTTTCCTTCCCACATATCTGCTGCACCTTCACTCCGACCTACCTCCTTCACCTCCACCTTTATCTACCTATCACAGCGCCCATTTATCTCTCAGCTAATCAACGTACAAGTCTCATTCCTAATAAAGAGCTTATGATCAAAACATCGATTACGCTGCTCCTCGAATGCTGTCTGACCTGCTGTGCTTTTCCAGCACCACATTCGCGAATCAGGCACATTACTGGCCACACCAATGTTTAAATGTTTTAATGCCGATACCAAGTTCAAAGTCTCCTTCTCAATTGCTGCATATTTCTGTAGATGAATTTTCAATTTCCTGGAGAAACATCCAATAGGTATTTCTATCTTCTAGTTGTCGTCCTGTAAGAGTACAGTACTTACAACCACATCACTCACACCTATAGTCACCTCGAAATACTTTGCATAATTAGGTGTGGCTAATACAGTGGCAGTGAGTAACACAGCTTGCAGGCTGTCAAATGCTTTCTGACAGCGTGCCGTTCAATGAAATTTCCTGTATTACTTCAATAATTCAGTGAGTGCAGCAGCCACACTTTTAAATTTCGGAATGAATTTCCAACATAACCCCCTCAATCCCAGCAATCCCTTTTTGTACAGGATATGGGAATCTCCACAATAATCTGTGTTTTCACATTCCGTGAGGTCCAATAACATGACCCACGTACTTGACTTTGGCTTTGGCAAATCACCAAGCCTCTCTCCTGAAGTCGTTCGAACAATTTGCTGAATTCTGCGACACTGATAACTGACAAAGAAGTAAATCTGCACAACTACTGCCTTTTCTGCTTGAGTTCATGGATCTCTGGACATCGGAGTGCATCTAGGAAAAAATAACAAACAGTGAAATTCACAGCTGACCATGGAGGAACCTGTTTCGGAGATTCACAGCACAGAAACAATAAGTTAAAGTTTTTAACATGTCACCTTGCTTTATGTTTACAGTAGTAGCTAGAAGTAGTGAGCGTTTTTTTTCTTGATTACATGATTTATTGAAATCATTCTGTTCATTAAATTTTAAAAATATAAATCACAAGTACTAAGTTAGGCCGAAGAACGTTTTTAGAGCAAAGGCCGTTCCTATTTTTTCCGTCTGTAAATTGGGAAGGAGAAAAGATGGCCTTTAGTAGATTAATGGGCTCTTCTTATCGGATGTAGGAGTTTAGGAAGATTTTACATGCTACTGATAAAACATCAGATCATTTCATTGGTTTTAATTTTATCAAAGTACTAAGTTCAAATTTATTGGATTCTAGAATCTTGGGGCATAATTTAAACTGCTTGGCCAAATTTGAGTTATTTTTACATAGCAAAACAGCTGTACTATTTGTTTTGACCTAGTGTTACATTGTTACTTCGTTCAGAACAATTTGTATTGTGTTAGGAAGTCCTTGCTGGCTCTTCAAATTTCCTAAAGGTACAGTACATCTACACTTTCATAACAGGATAAATAGACAAAATACTAAATGGATATTTGACAGTTGCTGGCAAATAGGACAAGATTAGTTTGGGATAACTGATAGGCGTGGATGAGTTGGACTGAACAGCCTGTTTCTATGCAGCACATCTCTCTGACTCCATAACTCTAAATGTTCTTGCTATGTAAGCCTAAAAATCACCAGGTTATCAATACATACCAAACAACTGAATAATCCTGAAATGACTTTATTGGTTCCTCTTTGAAATGTGGCTGGTGTATTTTTCATAACAAATGTCTTAACTCTAAATTGATACAGTCTATTCGGTGTAGCAAAACCCAAAATTGTTTCTGGTCTTTGAGATATGGTACATGCAAGCAAATATATGTGTGTCCCATAATCTCAATACCGTCTTCCAAATGTGGAATCAGGTATGAATCAGATTTTGCATCTGTACTGACATAAAAGCTGTGTACCATCTGGTTTTGAAACCATTATTACAGATGAGCTCCAGTCACTGCAACTCACTTTGATTTATGTTGTCTTGGAGCATGTGTTCAATCTCATTTGTTAAAAAATGTTCTAACGTTAGTGGCCCACTAACCACCTGTTGAAGGAGCAGTGCTCCAAAAGCTAGTGCTTCCAAATACACCTTCCACCTTATGTTGTGTGATTTTTAGCATTAGACTATTAAGTCTACAAGGATGTTGCTTAAGTGGAACAACATCATTTTCCTACATCATGCATAATTAGATTATTACTTCCCAGTTTATTCGCATATATTTCCCCATGCGATACTAATAACTGTTTCGTGTCATTTTGATTTTCTACTGGAAGGTAACTCAAGAATTTAACCCAATTTTTGATAATATCCTCATTGAACAATCTAACCTGAGAAATGTCCACTTAAGAATCCTCTGAACCCTGTTCTTCAGTATGTGCTGAATCCAGTAACTTAGTCTCCTTTTGTTTTACTTTCCTGTCAAAATACATTTTGAGCATATTAACATGATACACTCTGTGAGACTACTTTCTGCCTGGAGTCCTTGTCAAATAGTTCACCTCATTCAATCTCCTTTCGACTCGATAAGGTCAATGAAACGTTGATTCACGTATAATTGGAAGCAATGTTAACACCTTATCTCTGATAGCAAAATTGTGAGTTTTTGATTTTTATCTGCTTCCAATTTCATCTCACACTCTGATATTTTTAAGCATCAGTGTAGTCAATTCCCCCACTCCATTTACTAATTCCCAAAGATTTGACACATAGTCCAGAGATGTGGTCTCTAAATTCTGACTCAGCAATTTCTCCTTTACCAATTTTAGTGACCCTCTCACCTCATGCCCAAAAAAGTAATTCAAATGTACTGAATTTGATAGATTTATTTATTACAGCTGTACTGACAAAAAGGACAAACGGAATTCCTTCATCGCTGCCATCTGGATACTCTTCACAAAACACCCTTAACATGGTCTTTAACGTCTGATTCCATCTTTCTCGTGCTCCCTGCGATTCTGGATGGTCGGCAGTTTATTTGATTTGTTTTATTCCTGAACTATTCATAAGTTCCCTGAATAACTTTGATATAAAATTTGACGCTTGACCCGATGCTAACTCTGTAGGTAGTCCCTATCTAGTTTAACCTGTATTATTGCTTAAAGAAATGGCGTCTGAAACTCTCGTATACACATCCATGATTGTTAACAAATACTGGTTCCCAGTTTTTGCTTGAGGCAGGGGTCCTATGCAATCAATTAAGAGTCTTTTTAAAGGTTTCCCAAATGCAGGAGTAGTCATTAAAGGTGCGGATTTTATGACTGCCTGTGGTTTTCCAATAACTTGACACGAATGATATATCTGATAAAATTCAATTACATTGTTACGCAATCCAAGCCAGTAAAAAAGTTTTGTCGTTTTTAGCTTGAGTTTCATTTCCCTAAAAATGATCTCTTGCTCGTCATTTATGTGCTCCCAGCAACGCATGTTTTTCTGTAACACACTGGTAATACAATTACCTTGTTTTTGATGTTCACGTTATTCATGAAATTCAGCCATTTTCTCATTTGCTTGAATATGCAATGGTCTATTACCTCATAGAGACTTTTCTTAAAGACTGGGATGCACTCAGATTCTTCTTCTGTGTATGCGCTTTGATACAATTGCTTTGGTTTTTCTCTTTCTGTTGTAACTCAGTTAATTTCTCAGATTAAAAATTTCCACTTTGTCCTTGACCTGTTCCTGATTTGTCTCATCCATTTGATCATCTATGGTCTCTGATAAACCTACCACACATCCTTATCTGTATTCTTTGATTTCTTTTTCTGTTTCAACTAGTGATGATCTAACTATCAGACAATGAGAAGAAACATAATAATCCCAGGATATACTGCCTACAATGCCTCAGTTGCCTGATTTTCCACTGACTTTTCAAATACAGTAGGCAGCACATCTATCTGTGAACCAGCTATATTGTTAGTAAGGACAGATTGTACTCCGGGAGCCGAGAGTTATTCCTGGACAGCTGCCACCACATCTCCACTTTTCACTGGGCACGTTAACCTTACTCTACATACTGGAGCACTTCTTGCATCACTATGAATTCGAGTAGTATCGCTTTTATTTGGCAACAGGCTTCTGAGTTACATATCACCTGAAGTCTCACCATCAAGGACTGACATGATCCGTATCCATAAATAGTGGAATTTCTTTACCCTGCTGCTCTTGGCAGATGTGAGTAAACCTTACCTTCTCAAGTAAATAATTTAAGAAAATCTGTCATGTCTTGCTTAACCAGCTTCCAACCAAGTTGTACATGGTGGTGCGTCGTTTTAGCCTCCAATGTGCTTTCCTTTACTGCTTCAAAATAAATTCTTGCTTAAACTGTTTTCCTAAATCAGGCTTCACAGTACTTCTTCGAACCCACCAACACTGTGACTTCATATGGATACTTTATTGCAGTGAAAACACCGGAACTCTTAATTTTTCTTTGCTCTTCATGGGTTTCCATTTTACCCTGTGGTAAGTTATCTTTATTATCTTCACCGGGATCTATCTTTCCCTCACTGCGTGAGGCTTTCTCTATTCCCCAATTTCTATCCCTCATGGATTGAAATTGATTTTGGAAGCCCAACTTTGATTTACGAACCAAGTCGTAATCATCAACCATTTCAGCTGCAATCTTGCTGTTATAACTCTCTGATCTTCCACTTGAGTTCTCATTACCTCAGGAATGTTTGAACTCCTTCAAAATAGTTGTCTCTCTAAGATAGTTACATGTTTTTTTTATATATTCCCTTATTCACCTATCAGAATTCCTTGCTTTGATTCTTCCAAACTCAATTTACGTTTGACTACAGTCCCTCCTTCGACTTCTGCATTGCTATCTGTAGGATTCTGGCACAAGCTCATATGCACTTAAGATGGATTTCTTCACCTCCTCATATGCCCCAGATACCCCCCCTGACAGTGATGCGAGTACCTCACTAATTCTACCGTCCAGCTTTACTTTGATCAACAAAACGCATATGGGCAGTGGCCCTTCATTTGTTTAGCCACTTACACAATTAAGTTGAAAAGGTTTCTGCATTCTTATTATCAAAGTTGGCAATGCTGGGGTATATTTGAAGAGATCCTCACCAGGACTTTGGCTATGATGAGGTTGCTCATTCGCTTCCATTAAGCTGACGTCCTACCTTCACCTCCATCCTCTTACGGCGACTTTACTAAGTGCCAATTTCTGAACTTTAATCACCTGCCATTGTATTCTAGCCATTTCCAAAGATTCCTTTGGCATTTCCACCAAATTTACATGCCGAGCTATTGCTGTAATTACCTCTCGTTTTCTCACAGACAAATGCAAACCCAAAGAAAGACAATCAAGAATCATTTGCTCAAGCATGCAACGTTCCTGGTCTCCAGCATCTTGTGACTGCGTGAGGTAGAGCAAACGAGGAAAAAGCTGACCTGGGGCAATTGGCCTGCCATTGTTGCCATTGTTAAACTGAGCTCTAGGGATTAAACTAAACTCTTCCTAGACGCTCAGCCCCTCTGTCTTTGGGACTGCTCTTTTAAAAAAAACTAGGACAAACGAACCTTTTTAAAGTGAAAGCATAATCACAAATATAATTTGTACTTTCAGCTGATCTTTCCAGGGAGCAATAGAGGCTTTTGATTCCTGTTTGAATACTAGATTAAAGGTTGTGTGGAACAGGGTTGACCAACTGAATGCCCTGCATATATTCCTACATTTGCACTTGTATCACATAGCTCTTAGTTTGATGTGAAGGAAAACAATTTCTAAATAAGGACTCTTCTTTTTCAGATTGACATAAGGATATTCTTTTCTTCTGAGGACAGTGCTGACTATAAAATCCTCATTCCCAGGAAGCAGGACTGCCTGGCTTATGGAAAGTATTCAAGTTTGAGCTTCATAGGATGGACAAAGGAGCCAATGTTTATTTAGAACAGACAGGAGTGGGATGTTCAACCACAATCAGATCAGCAATGATCTGTCAATAGTACAGCAGGTTCGAGGGACACAATAGCCAGTCGCTGTTCTTAACTTGTGAAGCTTTCTTAGCCAATCCTTCGAGGCTGCTATTGTGCCCAAGGAAGTCGATTCAACCACCAAGGATTGCTACCCTCAAATAGAACATTAATTTTCTCTAAAATGCAAAGCAGAATCAGGATTACATAATTGAGCACAGAATGAGACCTTTAAAGCTTCAACACCAAGGTAGTAAAAAGTGGGGATAAATGTAGGTTTTGAAAGCTGTAAATAGTGGAAAGCCACATATATCAGTGCCTCTGAATGATTTTGATGAGGGCAGTGAATTTATAGGTGTTCAATTAACTCATGCATCAGATGTCAGTCGATAAGTTGTCAAGTGGAGTATGAGACTCTCCAGTGGGACATAGGCAGGGGAAGTGAGTGAACAAGCATTCCTCAGAAACAGTAGCATTGCATACGTTATGGGAACTTGAATATTATGGCACAAAGGATAAAACAACAATAAAAGATTGAAATGGAGAGACATCCCAGAACTTGGTGATCCTGAGAGATCTGTCTGTCCTCGTTCATGATTCTCACAAAAAGTTATCATGCAGATAGACGAAATGTCAGAAGATAATGAAATGATGCTTTGTTTCTGCAAAAGCATTGAACTTTCAAACAGTCGTTTTCTTCGTGCATTGTGCAGTTTGATCTCCTTAACTGAAGTAAATCCCAGGGATATCGACCTTCACTCATTTCTGGAATGAAGAGTTTATTATATCAAGGTTTAGTTGGTGAAATCTGAGAATGAGCGGTGATCTTATTGAATCATATAAGACCTTCAGCAGTGTGGATTGGGTGCATATCGCATGGATACTTCTGCTTGAGATCGAGACAAAATGTTGGGGAAATAGTCATTGAATGAGATCTTTTAATTTTAACACATATAAAAAAAAGAATCTTAAAAATAAAAACTTTTGACCTACATAATAATAAGTAGTACTGCTAAAAATGGCAGATGTTTCACTTTGGAAACATTTAGAGAGAGTTCATGACATACAGATTGGAGTTGGGGTAAAACTATTGCATATTGGAACTCAGAGAAGGAGATTATTTATGCTGCCTGAGAAGCAACAGCTCACAGTCTCTCTTTACAGCAGCAAGCTGAGAAACCCAACCTCATCTTTCCCACTCGTCCTGAATTTCTGTGAAGTATGTTTTGTAAAAAAAAACCCGGCATCTGAAGCAAAGGTCATTCAGCCAAATACAACTGGTCAAAGAATGGAGTCCAGCACCAGCAACCTTTGTGAGCAGATTCGCTTTGCAACACCATCTCGTATTATCTGTTATTTCTTCTTGGTCATGAGTTTAACATCCATTTGGTCGAATTGTTTCAAAGTGAAAAAGTGTGGCACTGGAAAAGCACAGGAGGTCAGGCAGCATTCAGGAGCAACAGAGTCAAAATTTCAGTCATAAGCCCGTCATCAGGCATTCATGATGAGGAGCTTATGCCCGAAGCGTTGATACTCCTGCTCCTGGGACGCTGTGCTTTTCCAGCGCCACAATTTTTGACTCTGATCTCCAGCATCTGCAGTCCTCGCGTTTTCCTCCAAAGTGTTTCAAACATAAAAGAGTGAAGAGCTTTACTTTTCCTCATTGTAGCTTTGTTTGTGGAGTTTTAGCTTGAAAATAACTACGATGTTTTCGCTTAGTATTGAAACTTGGCAGACTTGTTAACGCTGAACTAGATAAAGTCTGAGACCTGTATTTATTTTTAATGTCACCAACGCAGTTACATTTTAAATTGTAGTGATTGGTGGAGATAGGTGACAAGAAGTGAAACAGGGATCCCAACGAATTCGAACATGGAATCATCAAGACTGGGTGGAAAAAAAACAGCATTAATTAGTTTGAACGTGCTCCCCTATCCAATACGATTATATTATCAATAACAACTGCATATTCACACTTTCTTTCCTTTCTACTTGATTATCATGAAGATATATTTAAAAACAACCTGTTCCATGCTTTAATGTATACACTGTCTTAGCTTTTCTCATCTCACTCATAAATACTTTTCCCATCTGACCCAATATTAAAACATATTTTAGGCTCACCAAACATTAAAAACATTCCGTTTGCATGTAATCTCTACAGTCATAGATTCAAAGGGTTATAGAATACAACAGCACAGAACAGACCCTTTTGTGCAAACTGGTCCGAGCCGACCAAACCATCCATCCACGCTAACCCCATTTCCCTGCACGTGGACCATATCCTTCTCAACCTTTCTTACCCAAGTATTAATCCAAATACTTTTCGATAGTTGTTAATATAACCGCTCCAACCACGTCCACTGACAACTCAATCCAAAATCGTACCACCGCCTGAGTAAAAGCGTTGTCCTACAGGTTCTCTTTTATTCTTTCCCCTCTAACATTAAACTGATGCCCTCTAGCCCTCGATTCCCCTAGAGTGGGAAACGACTGAGTGCATTCACTCTATCCATGCCTCTCGTGAACGTATACATTTCTATAAGATCCCCTCTTAGTCTCCTCGGCTGTAAAGAGAAAAGTGCTCGCTTGTCCAACCTTTCCCTGTAGCTCAGTCCATTGAGACCTTGGCAACATTCTTGTAAATTTCTTCTGCAGGCTTTCCAGTTTAATAACATACCTCCTATAGTGAGGTGACCAAAACGGAACACAATACTCGAAGTGCAGCCTAAATAATGTACTGCACATCTGCAACATAATTTCCCAACATCTGTACTTACTGCCCGGACTTATCAAGGCTAGTGTGTCAAAGGCCTTCTTCACTGCCCTGTCTAATTGTGACTCCACTTTCAGAGATCCGTGCACCTGAACTCCATTCCACTCCTTAACGTCTTACCATTCACCAAGAAATTCCTATCTTGATTTCCAATATGCAAGAATTCACACTTATCTGGATTAAACTCCATTTGCCGTTTCTGGGCCCACTTCTCCAGTTGATCACGTTCCTACTTAAATTTCTCATAACCTTCCTCACTGTGCATGTTACCAAATATTTTAATGCCATCTGCAAACTTACTAACTATGTGTTGTGCACTCTCATCCAAATCATTGATATAGGTAACCAGCTCATACGCACTCCACTAGTCACTGGCCTCCAGTATAAATGCATCCTTCTACTGTTACCGTCTGCTCCCTACCATCAAGCTGATTGTGTATCCAATTTCCATATTGCACTGGATTCCATGCAATCTAACCTTCCACAGCAGCCTACCAAGGGGAACCTTATCAAAGGCCTTTCTGAAATCCATACAGACTACACCTACCACCTCATCAACATTCCTGTTTTCTTCATCAAAGTACTCTAACAAATTTGTAAGTCATGATCTCCCACGTACAAAGCCATGCTGATTACTCTGAAACAAACCCTGCCTCTCCAAATGCATTTATGTCTTATCTCTCAGAATCTTCTCAGAAAACGAACCTACCACAAACATCAAGCTTATTGGTCTGTAGTTCCCAGGCTTTCCTTAGCAGTCTTTCTTGAATATTGTCACAACGTTCGCTACTCTCGAGACTTCACCTGTAGCTAATAGTGTTGCAAATATATCTAGCCAAGGTTCTGCAATTTCTACTCGAGCTCCTTGCAGTGTTCCTGGATAAATCTGGTCAGGACTAAGACAAGCATCCAAATTCAGGCACTCTAATACATCCAACCACTCTTCTGCTGCAATATAGATTGTCCCCAAGATATCAGCAATAACTTGCCCAAGTTCCCATGTATTCAAATGTTTCTCCAAAGTAAACACAAAGGAGAAATATTCATTGACAACCATAAACCGGTTCTTCACAGACATTTCCTCTTTGGTCCTTAAGGTCTCCTATTCTCTCTCTAGTTATTCTTTTTCCTTTAATATACTTAAAGAACCTCTTTGGATTCACGCTAACCTTCTCAGCTAAGACTAACTTGTTCCCCCTATTCGCCATTCTGATTCCCTTCATCAGTAAACACTTGTATCCCTTGTATACCTTCAGGGTTTTCCTTATTCCCAGCTGCCTCTACCTGAACCATGCATCCCTCCTTTTTCTGGTCAAGGTCTCAATATCGCTTGTCATCCAGGGTTCCCTTTTCCTGCCAACTGTTGCCGTTTACCCTCACAGGACCATATAGACCTTAAACTCTAACTATCTCACTTATAAAGGCCTCCCACTTGTCGGAGATCAGTTTACCAGTAATCAAACTATTCACATCAAGCCCGCAAGATCGTACCTAGTTCCGTTAAAATTCGTGTTAGCCCAATTTAGAACGTGAACCTATGGACCAGTATTATCACTCTCCACAACTGTTTTGAAATTAACACAACCATGTTCACTGGTCCAAAAGTGCTTCCGCACTGTCACCTCAATCACCTATCCTGCCCTATTTCACAAAAATGGTTCTCGTTTTGCCCCTTTAGGTGTAGAACCGCTTATTAACTGCTTGAGGAAACACTCCTGAATGCACTTAGCAAATTCCACTCCATCTAAGCCTTAATGCTCTGGCAGTCCCATTATCTGTTAGAAACATTTCAATCTCCTATTATTGCAACCTTCTTGTTCCTGAAAATCTCCCCAGTCTCCCTGCATAGTTGTTTCACTAATTCCCATTGACTATTTCGGGGCCAATAGTACAATCCTAATAACGTTACCATCCCCTTCTTATTTCTTAGCTCCACCCAGAAAGCCTCACTTCAGTTCAGAAATAATCTTCAGTTATTTCATCTCTGATTACTGCTGTAAAACCTTATCAATTTCCCAAAATATTTTCCAAATGCAAACATAACTTTGACAGTCGACCCTAACAGTTTTCCTGCACTGACGTTCGGCTGACTGTTCTGTCCATCACTGCTTTACTTTCCTCTCTCTGTCATGTCAAACTGTAAAATTACATTTCCCACCATCCAATCTGCAGGAACTGCTCCAGAGTCAATGGAATGTTGGAAGAAGGCGGTAATTGTCCATGTATTTCCAGGTATCCGCTGACCTAAACAACCAGGAATGTAGACCTAACATGTTTAACAGTTTATGCTAAGCCAACACCTTTTAGCAAAAATCAGTTGAGCGAAGAAACCTAGCTATTTGCTGTGCCTGGGAGTCAATCTTCTGTTTTTCATGTACAGCAACAAACTACCTGTGACGTGTTTTTTGATTCTCTGTTTCAAATATGGTCCGCTTTTTTGATTTTTGGTGTGAATGCATTCACATTGTTTTACAATTCGTGCTCACTTACTGAATCTGTCTACTTCATGTCTCATCTTCATTATGTTCTGAACATAGTTTGTTCTCTTGTATATCAGCTTCTACCTTGTGCAATGTAAGGGCATGTCATCCAAACTTTCATCAACAATTTGGTTATTTTTCAAATATATGAATACTAAGGTATCCTTTGACAAGGTGTCACAGCAGGCTGAAAAATATGAAAAAAACTCATGTTGTCGGGGCAATTTATCAGCATGGGTAAAGGATTGGCTGACTGGCAGTAGGCAGAGAGTAAGGATGAAGAGGACTTTTTCAAGGAAGGTAGTTGGTGATTATGAGAGTTTTGCAGGAGTCAGAGTTGAGACAATTCATGTTATACATTAACAATCTGAACAAAGGAACTGATGGAATTGTTGTTAAGTTTGTAAATGTCACATAGGCAGGTAGCTGCAGAAATACTTGGACAGATGAGGAGAATGGGTAAAGAAATGTAATAAAACGTGGGAAAGTGTGAGGTAGCACCTTTGGTAGGAAGAATGGAGGGATAGACTGTTTTCCAAAAGGGGAAAGTCTTGTATAATATACAACACAGAACATAGAAAAGTACAGGACAGAACAGGCCCTTGGGCCCACGATGTTGTGGCGAGGATTAATCCTAATGTAAAATGAAATAACCTAACTTATACACCCCTCAATTCACTGCTGTACATGTGCATGCCCAATATTCACTTAGTTGTCCATATATAGTTCTGCTTCCACCACCACCGCTGACAACACATTCCATGCATTCACATCTTTCTGTGTAAAGATCCTACCACCGAGATCCCCTCTAAACACTTCTCCTAATATCTTAAGACGATGACCCCACATGCCAGTCAATTCTGCCCTGGGGAAAAATCTCTGGCTATTGACTCTATCCATGCGTCTCATTACCTGGTATACATCCATCAGATCACCTCTCTTCCTCCTTCTCTCCAGAGAGAAATGTCCGAGCTTAATCAACCTTTATTCATACGGCAAACACTCCGGTCCAGGCAGCATCCTGGTCAACCTTCTTTGCACCCCCTCCAAAGCCTCTGTCTCTTTTCGAAAGAAGGGCGACCAGAACGGGAGACAAGATTCCAAGTGTGGTTTCACCAGGGACTTGTAGAACTGCAGTAAAACCTCGCAGCTCTTTGACTCGATCCCCCTGTTAAGGAAAGCCAAAACACTACATGCTTTCTTAACAGCCTATCCACTTGGGTGGCAAATTTGAGGGGTCTATGTACTTAAACACCAAGATCCCTCTGTTCCTCCACTCTGCCAAAAATCCTGTCTTTAATCCTATATTCAACATTCGAGTTTGAATTTCCAAAATGCATCACTTCGCATTTATCCAGGTTGAACTCCATCTGCCATTTCTCAGCCCAGCTCTGCATCCTGTATATGTCACACAGCAGCCTACAGTAGCCATCTATACCATCGACGACACCTCCAACCTTTGTGTCATCTGCATATTTACTAACCCAGCCCTCAACCTCCTCATCCAAGTCATTTATAAAAACTACAAAGAGCAGGGACCCAAGAACAGAGCCCCATTTAACACTGACCTCCAGGCAGAATACTTTCCATCGACAACCACTGCTTGCCTGCTGTCAGCCAACCAATTCTGAATCCAGATGGCCAGATCTCCCTGTAACCCATATCTCCTGATTTTATGAATGAGCCTTCCATGTGGAACCTTATCAAATGTTTTGCTGAAGTCCATACTGTGAAGTGTGAAGTGACTTGGGAATCCTCTTTCACGATTCTCCTATCAGTTGGCAGTTAGGAAGGCAAATGTAACATTTGCGTTTACTTTGAGAGGGTTAACTTACAAGAGCATGAATGCATCGCTGAGGGTTTATAAAACCTTGGTCAGGAAAAGTTGGGATATTGGCAGCAGTTTTGGGCCCATTAGCAAAAGAAAGATGTGCTGGTCTGAGAGGGGTGCTCGGGGAGATTTACAAGAATGAAGAAGGGCTTGGAATTGAGGAGCAATTGAGGACTCTGGGTGTGTACACAATGAAAGTTGGAAGAATGAGGGTAGGATCTGTTTGAAATGTAGAGAGTACTGAGGGGCCTTGAAGAAGTGAATGTCGAGAAGATGTTTTCACTACTAGGTCAGACTAGAATCCGACGGCATAGACTGAGAGTGACGGGACGTTCCTTTAGAACTGAGATGAGGAGGAATTTCTTCAGCCAGTCAGTGTTGAACCTGTGTAACGCATTGTTGCAGAATGTTGTGGAGGCCAAGTCATTATGTGTATTCCTCCTCATCTCCATCAAGAATGGGTGAGCCCTTGCTGGGATTTTCTGCCCTCTGGTTACAGATGAAATGAAAGGAAGTGACAAAGATAATTTTTGCAGATGACATGAAAATTCAAGGAGACCCAACGTTTCAGGAGGTTACAGATCAGTTGGAAAGATATGCAGAGAAATGGCAAATTGAGTTTAATCTGGACAAGTGTGAGATGATGTCAAAGTCAAGAAAAAAGTTTGGATACTGAGCGATATTGATATACAGAAGGATCTTGGTGCAAGTCAGTAACTCCCTGAAAATGGCAACAGATGGGAAAGGAAACAAATGGAACACTGGCCTTCATCCGTCACAACGTTGGGTATAGTGGTTTGCATCTGATGTTGTAATTGTATAAAACCTTTATTTGGCCACATTTGCAGTACTGTGTGCAGTTCTCATCTCCACACATTAGGAAGTATGTGGAGGCTTTGGAGAGGGTACAAAAGGGGTTTATCAGCATGTTGCCTGTGTTAGTTTGTTTTAAGGGTGTGTTAGGTGTAAGAGGGAATTAAATGAAGTTGGATTGTTTTGCGAGAATATCTGAGGCTGACAGGCGACCAGGTACAAGAATATAACATTCGGAGAGGGACAGATAATGTGGATAGTCGGAATCTCTTTTCCAACGTGCACGCTTTAAATTCTAGAATGAATAGGTTTAAGGTGAGAAAGAGAAAGCTTAAAAGAGATGTGTGAGCCAAGTTATTTTTTACATAGAGAGTGGAGGTTTCCGAGGGATATCATAGAAGCAGAAATTTTAGTAAAGTTTTGAAGTGGCATTTAGACAGAAACATGAACAGGCAGAGAATATAAGGATATGGACTATTTGCAGGCAGATGTTATGAGTTCGAATAGCATCTGGGACAGCACAGACATGACGGTCCGAATGGCCTGTTGCTGTGCTGTACTGTTCTACTTTCTAACTTCCCAGCATCTTCCCGATCAGAGCCCCTCAGACTCTTGGATGTTTCATCCCATTTCTCTCTTATTATCTAAACTACAATGGGTTCAGCCTCAACCTACTCCATCTCTTCTCATTAGAAAATCCCTCCATCCCCAGGATCAGCCGAATGAACCTCCTCTGGACTGCCTCCAATGTGACAATATCTTTCCTTCAGGCACTCTCACTGTTCATAATATTAAAGGTGTGATCTGACTTGTACCTTGCATAGTTTTAGCTGGACTTCCCTATTATTAGACGCCATTCCCTTTGTAACAAATGCCAGCATTTGACTTAACTTGTTATTACCTGCTGACCCTGAAGGCTACCTTTTTCAGATTGATGAACAAGAACTCCCTCAATCCTTTCTGCTGTCACTCTGTAACCAAATAGTGTTAGCCTGACAGTAAGTCGGGAGCATACTGAAATTGTTAGAAAGGATACGTCAATATACATTAACTGGCCACTTAGAAACACATTTTATAAAAGACAATTTGTTTTTGAGCCTGTTGGATTTTATTTGATGGTGTGAATATAAATGGCAGAATTGTAAGGGTGTCGGAGAGGTGTAGTGGTATAGGGGATATGGTGTATTTGAATTATCAGAAGCATTTACGCAAGTTTTAATAAGGGCTAATGAGTAACTTGGTAGAGAATAGGGCCCCTTAAAGATCAATAAGGTCGCCTATGTGTTGAACCAGAGGAGATGGGTGAGATATTAGACAAAATAGTGTTGTCAGTATTTACTGTGGAGAAAGACATGGAAGCTTGGGAAAATAAATAATGATACTTGGAAAGAATTTTCAGCAGAAAAAAGAAAGTGTTGAAATCTTAAAACAAATCAAGGTAGATCAATCCTCAGGAGCACCTCAGGAGTATCTCAGAATATTGTGGGAAGCGAGGGAAGAGATTGCAGTGTCCCTAACAGAAATATTTATATTATCAACAGACACAGTGAGGTACTGTAAGACTGGAGGGTGGCTAATGCTGTTCCATCACTTAAGGGCTGCAGGGAAACCCAGGAAATTACAGCCCAGTTATCCGAGTGATGGGGCAGTTGTTGGAGGAGAGTGTGAGAGAAAGGAGCTACGTATATATGGAAAAAAAAACAAGGGCTGATTAGAAATGGCTTTGTGAGTGGAAAACCGTGTTTCACAAAATTGACTCTTTGAGGAAGTGGCCAAGAGATAGATGACGTCAGAGCAGTGAACATTGTCCACATGGACTTGAGTGAAGCATTTAACAAGGTTCAAGGGGATGGAGAAGATCTAGTCGAGAGGAAGAAGGAAGCTTACTTAAGGTTGAGGAAGCAAGGGTCAGACAGTTTTCTAGATAGTAACATGGAGCAGCACAATGGCTCAGTGGTTAGCACTGCTATCTCGTAGCATCACGGACTCCATTTCGATTCCAGCCTCAGGGTACTGTCTGTCCGGAGTTTGCACATTCTCCCTGTGTCTGCGTGGGTTTCCTCCAGGTGCCCCGGCTTCTCCTGACAGCACAAAGGTGTGCCGGTTTGGTAACTCAGCCATGCTCAGTTCACGGATTTGTAGGTTTGGCGCATTAGTCAGGGCAAATGGAGAGTAATAGGGTGGATGAATTTTTCTGGGTGGGATACTCTGGGAGAGTGGTAGGAACTTGCCCCTGGAGTCACAGGAGTTAGGGGAGGTCCTTAGTGCATTCTGTGCTTAAGTATTCACTACTGAGACGGGCATTTTTATTTGTGAGGACAGAATGAAAAGGACTGATATATGTGAACAGTTGGATGTTAAAAGGGTGGATGTCCTGAGAATTGTGTAAAACATAAGGATAGATAGGTTCGCTGAACCAGACGGGATATGCCCAAAGTTAATACAAGAAACGAGGGAAAATATAGCTGCTCACCTCGTGATGACCTTTGCGCCCTCACTGTCAACTGGAGTCGTACAAGATGGTTGGAGGGTGGCAAATGTTATCCCCTTGTTCAGGAAATGGAATAGGGATAATCCTGGGAATTACAGACCTGTCAATCTTATGTTTGTCGTGTGCAGATTATTGGAGAGGATTCCGAGACAGGATGTATGATTTGTTGGAAAACCATAGTTTGATTAGCGATAGTCAGCATGGTTTTGTAATGGGCAGGTCATGCCTCACAAATCTTATTGAATCCTTTGAGAATTTGACAAAAGCCCTTTATGGCTCATTCAGAAAGTACAGTGGCATGGGATACAGGAGACCTGTCTGTCTGGATACGGGATTACTGGCTCATAGAAGACAGAGGGTGATTATAGATGGAAAGCATTCGTCCTCGAGGTCAGTGACACTGATTTTCTGCAGGGAGAGGTTACAGGACCTCTGCTCTTTGTGATTTTATGAATGACTTGGATATGTGAGTGGAAGAATGGGTTAGTAAGTTTGCCAATGACACGAAGTTTGGTGGAGTGGCTGATAGTGTGGAGGGCTGTTGTAGGTTGCAATGGGACAATGACAGGATGCAGAGTTGGGCTGAGAGGTGGCAGAGGGAGTTCAATCTGGAAAAGTGTGAAATCATTCATTTTGGAAGATTGCATTGGAATGCAGAATGCAGGCTTAATTGCAGGATCCTTGGCAGTGTGGAGGAGCAGAGGAAGTGGGGTTCCAAGTCCATAGATCCCTCAAAATTGCCACCCACGCTGATAGGATTGTTAAGAAGGAATATATTGTGTTGGATTTCATTAGCTTGGGGATTGAGATTTAAAGCCGTGAGGATATGCCTCAGCTCTATGGAGCCCTGGTTAGACCCCACCTGGAATTTTGTGTTCAGTTCTGGTCCCTTCATTACCGGAAGGAAGTGGAAGCTTCAGAGAGGGGAACGAGGAGATTTACCAGATGCTGCCTGGACTGGAGAGCATGCCTTATGAAGAAAGGTTAAGGCAACTAAGACTTTTCTCATTGGAGTGAAGAAGGGTGAGGGCCAACTTGGTAGAGGTGAAAAAGATGATGAGAAGCACAGAAAGAGTGAGTAGTGAGATACTTTTTTTACCCTGACATAAATAGCTATTACAAGAGGGTATAATTTTAAGGTCATTAGCGGATGCATAAGGGGAGATTTCAGAAATAGGTTCGTTACATATAGAGTTGTGGGTGAGTGGAATTCATTATCAGCGGTGGCAGTAAAATTAGATGCATTAGGGACATTTAATATACTTCTGAATAGGCACATGGATGATTATAAAATGAAGGGTTTGTAGGTTAGTTTGACCTTACGGTTGGATAATAGATTGACATGGCATCACGGCTGAAGGTTCTTGTGCTGTACTGTTCTGTGTTCTACGTTCCGATGGTAAACTGGGTATTAAGCTCAGATCAATGTAAAATAATATAGTATTCAGGAGGAGCTAGTGAACCGAATACAAAATTGGTTTGATGGTAGGAGACAGAGAGTGATGGGAGACATGTTGTTTTTATGACTGGAGGTATGTGACCAGCGGTAGAGTGGGTTCGCTGTTTGTCATTTGGATAAATGGTTTGGGTGGGAGTATTGGTTTGCTGGTAAGTATTTTTTTTGGGTGACACGGAAATTGGTGGTGAAGTAGACAGTGAAGAAGGTTATATCAATGATACAACAGGATAGACAGTACTGCTGGGATAGTGGGCTGAAGAATAGCAGATGGAGTTTAGTAAGATAAATGTGAAGTGTTCCATATTGGTGAAGCAAACCAGGGTGGGACTTGTACAGTTAACGTTCGGACCCTGAGTGGTGTTGTCAGTCAAAGACCCAGGGGTGCATGGACACAGTTCTTTGAAAGTGGCGTTACAGGTAGACAGGTTGGGGAAGTAGGCGTTTGGGCTGGTTACCTTCATTGGCCAAGCATTGAGAGTAGGAGTTGGGAATTCATCTTGTGGCTATACAAGACATTGGTGGGGCCACCGTAAAAGCATTGTTAATCGGTAGGAAGATCTCTTCAGGTTCGCTTACGTCCTTTCGGGAAGGACATCTGATTTTCGAACGTGGTCTGGCCTACATAAGACTCCAGACCCACAGCAATATGGCTGACTCTGAGCTACCCTCTGGGTAATTAGCAGTGGAGGCAAAGAATGCTGTTCCAATCAGTGATACCCACATCCAATGAATGAATAAATAAAAATACATATGTCCCTCCCTACCTCTGCAAACCCCTCCAGCTGCAGCAATCCGTACTGACTTTGTAACACCGTTCAGGCCCTGACCACTCTCTGTAACATTCTAACCTCTCCAGCACCTTCACCTCTCCTTGTTCCTATCGTGTCATTAAACCCTGACCATGATTCCCCTTCCCACTGCCCTCACCGTGCTAACAGACCCTTTGAAATCCCTTTAAAACTTACTCCTAAAACTCTCTCTCACTCCAGGATTTTAAGTACTTTTTGGTGATCTTCTCAGCCCCGTAATCTAATATTTTTGTTCTGAGTGAGGGACAGGTGTGAGCTTGTTGCTGAGGTTTTTACTGTTTCAATGGAATGCCCTTTTGTTGAGTGATTTACACTGCTCCTTCAAACGTTTTCCACTGTTCATTTACAGACTCATATTTCAGTCTGTTTAGCCTGTTTACCTTGGTCAGTTCTCCTCTCAAACTCATGTAATTAGCTATTTCTGTTTCTAGTTGTAGCTTCTCCTTTCTGTGATTCACTTTAAAACTTTATATTCCTTTACACTGCACTTTATCACAATTTCCCAGAGGATCTCGCCAGATGGCATTATTCATTCGTGAAGTTTCATAACACAACGTACACTCTGAGATAGTTACATCCCTAGCCAGTTACACAATGTGTTATTCAAAGAAACACGGGAAAAAAAACACTTTTTGAACTCCTCTTCCGATATCATTCGTGTCAGTGTGATTGTCCCAGATTATGCGAATATTGAAGTTCCACGAAATTTTCACAATGCCTTTATTAAACAATCCAATGAGTTCCGGTTTAATGCAGTGATGAGCAATGAAATGCTGTTCGGTGGCTAAAACTGTTCTGCTGCTTGTAATAGCAAGTAGTAGCCAGAATTTACATTCAGACTGACTCTACTTCATGATCTGCGGCCAAATGCTTTCTCCGTAACACCTTCGTTATCCATTATTGTTACTCTTACCATTTTGCCTGAGTTTCTGCAAGGTTGCTAACCATTGAATATTTTTGTTCACCCTGTAACCATGTCTCGCCGGTGTCTAAATCTCTTTTATCGCTGTGTCACAAATCCATCTGCCTTATTGCCGAGACATTGTCCATTCGAAAAAAAGACATAATTTACTCATCCCCACAATTTCCTGTCACAATCTGATTCACTGATGTACAGTTTTAGTTAAACTTTGTCTCATCCTGTTCCTTTCTGCATGTCTTCAGCCACATCCCCTTGCTGTTCCGATGCGTTACCTTTTCTATTTGGATTTGGAAAGTTCCTTTCACCTGAACCCTGTCCCTGCATCCTCTCTGTCAGCTTACAGCCCTGTCCATAAACCTACCGACATGACTGGCCAGCATACTGGTTCTAACATAGTTCCTGTGGGACCATCCTAATGGATTATTTTTTTTAAATCAGGTATGGGATGTGGGTGGGTGTCTCTGGCTGGGTAAGCCTTTCTTACCCAGCCCTAGCTGCCCTTGAGCTGAGTAACTTGCTTAGCCATTTCAGTGAGTAATTGAGAGGGAAACACTTTGCTGTGGGTATGTCGTGCAGACCACATGAGAATGGGCAGATATCATTCTCAAAAAGATTTTTTTTCATATTTTTGTACATCAGCAATGATTTATACTTATTTATGGATTGTTAATTACAATTTTTTTAATTATTTGTTTCCAATTCCACCATTTCTAATGGTGGGATTCAAACCTGTCTCCCCTGAACACTAGCTGCGGTTTGGGATACATGCTCTAGCAATAACACCACTAGTCCATCACTTCGCCTGCTCGCAGGCTGCTCATTCATGATCAGTTATCATAAAGCAGAACACGTTCTTCCCTTACAATTGTTTGGTTCTGATACCTTCCTCCCCTCCAGTGCTATCACTCATCCTACCTCCATGTGGTATCCCTCAGTGTATGTCGACTAATTGCTGCCTCAGTCAGCGTCTGTCACTCTTGCAGCTCCTCCAGATCCTGAGCCAATCGAATTATCCACTCCAAAGAGACACACCAATACAGTCCAGCGATGGAAACTGGGCTTTCCCAGATCTCTGTGGGACTCAGTACCATTCTCCCTGTGTAACCGTTACTGCTCAGAGTTCTGTAGGTACTTAGGAAGGTCTGGGAATAGACTTCCCAGCTGCTGGGTGTATTTCCTGTCACCACAGTGAAGATGGTTGATCAGCCAGAGAGACAAAAGCCACCGAGATATGGAGCCTTCAATAAATCCTGCAGTGAGTTAAGATCACTCACATTTCACAGAGCAGAGAGCAATGAGAGGGTTCCAAACATTAGCTAACAAGATATGACATAGGTGCAGTGCTGGAAGGGGAGCATGATACAGACACACCTCAGGCTCAATCACCACCCTGCTGTAAGTTTTGTTGCACTGAGACAGCGTCAGGAGTGTCACAGTTATCAATCCAGGCGTGTGCTGTCTTCGTGAGCTTCAGGGCAAGAGAGGGGAAAGCAAGCATTCTACGAGAGAGTGTGAATGCTGCCTGAGATCATTCTGTTCTGCATTCTGTCTCCAACACTGTACATATACCTCGTCTCGTGGAAGAGTGTCTTCAATAAATTGTAACTCTTACATGAGTTCTTGTCTCTGTAACCTCCTCCCTTCCCTCTCGTCCTTCCATATATTTGAAATGATCTGGATTCCAGGCTACCAAACCTCTCGCTGTCATTTGCTTCCATGCTTTATCTCGGTAATCTCCTCCTCCAATAACTGAAGACAGAGTCACGCAGCACGGAATCAGAACCTTCCATCCAACTAGTAAATGCTGACCACGGTTGCTGAACGAGTCACGTTTCCCTGCATTTCACCCATATCCCTTCAGACCAGCTCCTCCCCATGTACCTGCCCAAATGTGTTTTCCATGCTGTCATTGTACTTTTCTCTCCCACTTCCCCTGGCAGCTCATTCAATACGTGCACCATCGTGTGTATGAAACATGTTCTCCTCCGGTCCCTTTCAAGTATTTACTCTCTCACACATATTTATGCACTCTAGCTATGGACACGCCTACACTGTGGTGGAGACCTTAGCTATTCACGTTACGTAAACCACTCACGGTTTTATAAACCTTTATAAGGTCACCCCTCAGCCACCTACCCCCAATGGAAATACGAAGGACAATGATACAAATATCTCTGCCTTGATCCCCACTGCGACCTTGCCACAATGTTCTGGGATACACTTGTTCAGGACCTAGGGCTTTCTCTTCCTTTGTGGTCTTCAGGACCACCTCTTCTGTAATGGGGGCACTTTTCAAGCCATCACTGTTTCTTTCCCTTTGTGTACTAGTCTTTATCCACAGTACGTTCTGACATGAAATATTCATTTCAGCTCTCATCCATCTCCTCTGGTTCCACACATATATGGCCTCACTGAACTTTGTGGGGCTCTATTGTCTCTTAGTTTCTATTTGTACTTGTATGCTATAGATTCTCTTTGGATTCTCCTTAAACTTATCTGCCAAAGCTGCCGCATTTCCCCATTTTACTTTCCAGCTTATCCAGCCTCTCCGATTCTGTCAAACCCTCCAGTATCATCACATCTTCGTCAATCTTTACTCCATTTACAGTTTCAGAAAATGCTTCCTAAAGCAGGATGATCAGAATTCCACGCAATACTCCAACTGGAGACCCAGCAATGTCTTGTACAGCCACATGATGATGTTCCAACTCATGTACTCAATGCTCTGACCCATGAGGGCAAGTGTGCCTCATGCTGCTTTCACCATCCTGTTCTCATGTGATGCCACTTCCAAGGAACAATGTAACTGCGCCCCTTGGTCTCTCTGTGTTTGACAACATTGTCCAGGGCCCTACCATTAATTATGCTAATATTCCATGGTTTGTCTTAACAAAATCCATCACCTCAATTAAAATCCATTTTGCATTCCTTGACCCAGTTGGTTAACAGCCCCTTTGATAACCTTATTCACTGCCCACTATAACATTTATTTTACTATCCACAAACTTACTAACAATGATTCCTATGTTCTCGCTTATGTCAATAATGTACATGTGCGGACTTTGCACCAATCCTAATGGCACACCACTGGTCAGAGGCCCCCAGTCTGCACAACAACCCTCTCCCACCATCCTCTGTCTCCTACTGTCAAGCCAATTTTGTGTCCGTTTGTCTTGCTCTCCCTGATCCCATGTGATCTATGCTTACTAAACAATGCACCATGCTAAACCCTGTCAAAGGCCTTGCTGAAGTCAGGATAGACAACGTCAAGCTGTGAACATTGTGACAGTCCCAGTCTCCGTTTGGAAAATTAAAATCCCCGACAATTACAACCCTGTCATGCTTACAGATATCTGAGATCTTCTGACATATGTGTTGCTCGATTTTCCACTGACTATTGGGGGCCTGTAGTACAGTCATTTCAAAGTGATGACTCATTCTTTTTCTCAGTTCCACAAACATAGCTTCACTGTGCGTTCCCCAGGAAAATCATCTCTCACTGCTGCAGTGATGTTTTCACTGATCAAAAGCTCCAGTCCCGCTCCTCTCTTCCTCCTGTTCTATCCTCCCTTAAGCATCTCTACCCTGGAATATTGAGCAGCGAGTCCAGTCCCTCTCTCAGTAGTGTTTCTGTAATTCCAGTGATTTCCCATTTCCATGTTCCCATCCATACTGTACGTTCATCTGTCTAACCTGTTAGGCCTTTTACATCAAAGTAAATGCAGCTTAATTGATCAGTTTTCCCTCATTGCTTGCTGTACTCTTGCCTGTCTTGTCAATTTAAATGACTCTCTTGAAATTCGGTCCCAGCCTCAATCTTCAGACTGTAGCCTGAGAACATCCCCCTCAATGTGGAAAACACCCTCACCTTTCATGTCATCTGCAAACTTACTAATGATAACTTCTGCTTTTACATCTGAGTTATTCATGTACATAATGAACAGCAATCATTGCTGCACAGATCCCTGTGGTACACCCGCTGTCAAAAGAACTTCAAACACAAAAACAATCCTCCACCAGTTTTGGAACCCATTTGCCAGTCTTCCATGTGGGACCTTGTCAAAGGCTTCACTGAACTCCATGGAACTCACATCATCTGCACAGCCCTCATCGATATTTCCAATCGTAATTTCAAAGAAACCTCAGCTGAATTCATTAGACAGAATCTTCCTCGACCAAATCCATGCTGACTATTCTTAATCTATCCCTGCCTTTCATTTATTGATTCATTATGTCCCTCAGAATTGTTTCCAATAATTTCCCTCCCCCCTGCTGTCAGGCTATCTGTTCTGTAATTACCTGGCCTATCCCTGCTGCCCTTCTTGAACAAAGGAATCACATTAGCGATCCTCCAGTCATTCGGTACATCACCTGTGGCCAGCAAAGTATTAAATATATCCACCAGGGCCCCAGCGATCTCCTCCCTTCCCTCCCACAGCATTCTGGGATTCATTTCATTGGACACTGAGGATTTCTCCACCTTTATGCCTGTGAAAGCATTTAATACCGCCTCCTTATTGTTCCTCACATGTTATCGAACCTCACCATCCCAACTGAAATCCCCGGCTACAACGCCTTTTTTCTCACTCAGCGGAGCAGGTAACGGCTGTCTGATGGTGTTTTTTTTAAAGTCGCGGTATAGTCCAGTTATTGTTTTTTTAACAGCTAAAATTTAAAGATTTTTTTAAGCGCCTAGCGGACCCGGAAGCTGGTGTCGCGCTAGCTTACCTGGGAAGGTTTTTTTTCTTATAAAAGCGCGCACCTCCAAGCCTTCGGTCTCACTCTCTCGGCGGAGCAGGTAACGGCTGTCCGATGGTGTTTTTTAAAGTCATGGTATAGTCCAGTTATTGTTTTTTTAAAGTCTAAAATTTAAAGTTTTTTTAAGCGCCTAGCGGACCCGGAACCTGGTGTCCCGCTAGCTTACCTGGGAAGGTTTTTTTTCTTCTTAAAGCGCGCAGGTGAGGTACTCGAGGCACTACAGGAGTAGAGCCTCCCACCCACCCTCCTCCTCTAACCTAATAATACGACCCGTTGTGATAAGCAGGTAAGTGCTGCATCTTCCTTGTTTGTTTCTTTAGATCTAGTTTTTAAAGTTTACCTTTTAGAGGGATGGCAGCGAAGGCAGTGCAATGTTCCTCTTGCAACATGTATGAGGTGAGAGAAGCCATTAGCGTCCCTCCTGATTACACTTGCAAGACGTGCACCCATCTCCAGCTCCTCCAAGACCGTGTTAGGGAACTGGAGCTGGAGTTGGTTGAACTGCGGATTATTTGGGAGGCAGAGGTGGTCATAGATCAGAGCTTTAGGGAAGTAGTTACTCCGAAAGTTATAGAGAGATGGGTGACAGTGAGGGGGAGTGGGAGGAAGCAGCCAGTGCAGGGACCCCCTGCAGTCATTCCCCTCAAGAACAAGTATACTGTTTTGGATACTTGTGGGGGGGATGACTTACCAGGGGTAAGCAACGAGGTTCAGGCCTCTGGCACGGAGCCTGTCCCCGTTTCTCAGAAGGGAAGGGTGGTGAAAGGTAGAGCGATAGTTATTGGGGACTCAAAAGTGAGGGGCACAGATAGGCGGCTTTGAGGGGGAGACAGAGACTCACGATTGGTATGTTGTCTCCCAGGTGCAATGGTACGTGATGTCTCTGATCGTGTTTTCCGGGTCCTTAAGGGGGAGGGGGAGCAGCCCCACATCGTGGTCCATGTTGGCACCAATGACACAGGTAGGAAGAGGGGTGAGGATGTTAGACAGGCTTTCAGGGAGCTAGGTTGGAAGCTCAGAGCTAGAACGAACAGTGTTGTTGTCTCTGGTTTGTTACCCGTGCCACGTGATAGAGAGTCGAGGAATAGGGAGAGAGAAGAGTTAAATGCGTGGGCTACGGGGGGGGGGAGGGTGGGGAGGGGGGGGTGGGGGGTGCAGGAGGGAGGGATTCCGGTATTTGGATAACTGTGGTTCGTTCTGGGGAAGGTGGGACCTCTATAAACAGGATGGTCTACACTTGAACCTGAGGGCCACCAGTATCCTTGGGGGGAGGTTTGCTTGTGCTCTTTGGGAGGATTTAAACTAACTCTGCAGGGGCATGGGATCCTGGAGTGTAGCTTTAGGGTACAGGACCTTGAGTGTAGGGAGGTTAGGAACATGGCATCGATCTCGAAGGAGGGTGCCTGTAAACAGGAAGGTGGCTTGAAGTGTGTATACTTTAATGCTAGAAGTATAAGAAATAAGGTAGGTGAGCTTGCAGCCTGGGACTTCGATGTTGTGGCCATTACAGAGACATGGGTAGAACAGGGACAGAATTGGAATCCCTTGTGAAAGGGAAGAGGGCGGCCTATGTAAAGATGAGGCGTGAAGGTTCAGTTGGGGTGATTGAGAGTTATAAGGTAGCCAGGAAGGATCTAAAGAGAGAGCTAAGAGCAGCGAGAAGGGGACATGAAAAGTCCTTAGTTGGTAGGATTAGGGAAAACCCAAAGGCTTTCTATAGGTATGTCAGGAATAAAAGGATGACTAGGGTAGGTATCGGTCCAGTCAAGGATAGTAGTGGGAAGTTGTGTGTGGAGGCGGAGGAGATTGGTGAGACACTAAATCAATAGATTGATTTAGGACATCGTTGCCGATGTGAATACTGAGTCACAATTAATTAGAATGGACGGTTTTGATGTATGTAGGGAAGCGGTGTTGGAAATTCTGGAAAGGATGAAAATAGATAAGTCCCCTGGGCCTGATGGCATTTATCCTAGGATTCTCTGGGAAGCTAGGGAGGAGATAGTGGAGCCATTGGCCTTGATTTTATGTCGTCGTTGTCTACGGGAATAGTGCCAGAAGACTGGAGGATAGCGGATGTGGTCCCCTTGTTCAAGAAGGGGAGCAGGGATAGCCCGAGTAACTATAAGCCAGTGAGTCTCACTTCTGTTGTGGGCAAAGTCTTAGAGAGAATTGTAAGGGATAGGATTTATGAACATCTGGATAGGAATAATGTGATCAAGGATAGTCAGCATGGTTTTGTGAAGGGCAGGTCATGCCTCACAAACCTTATTGAATTCTTTGAGAAGGTGACCAAGGAAGTGGACGAGGGTAAAGCAGTAGATGTGGTGTATATGGATTTTAGCAAGGCTTTCGATAAGGTACCCCATGGCAGGCTCATGCAAAAACTACAGAGGTATGGCATTGAGGGTGCATTAGAAGTTTGGATTAGGAATTGGCTGGCTGGAAGGAGACAGAGGGTAGTAGTTGATGGTATAGGTTCATCTTGGAGTGCAGTTACCAGCGGTGTTCCACAAGGATCTATTTTGGGACTATTGCTGTTTGTCATTGTTATAAATGACCTGGAGGAGGGGCTTGAAGGCTGGGTGAGCAAGTTTGCGGATGACACGAAAGTCAGTGGAGTTGTGGACAGCGAAGAAGGATGTGGCAGGTTACAGCGGGATATAGATATGTTGCAGAGCTGGGCAGTAAGGTGGCAAATGGAATTCAATGTAGCTAAGTGTGAAGTCATTCACTTTGGTAGGAGTAACAAGAAGATGGATTACTGTGCTAATGGTAGACTACTTGGTAGTGTGGATGAGCAGAGGGATCTTGGTGTTCATGTACACAGATCTTTGAAAGTTGCCACCCAGGTAAATAGTGCTGTGAAGAAGGCATATGGTGTACTGGGCTTTATTGGTAGAGGAATTGAGTTCCGGAGTCCTGAGGTCATGTTGCAGTTGTATAAGACTCTGGTGCGGCCTCATCTGGAGTATTGTGTGCAGTTTTGGTCGCCATACTATAGGAAGGATGTGGAGGCATTGGAACGAGTGCAGAGGAGGTTTACCTGGCATGGTAGGAAGATCGTATGAGGAAAGGCTGAGGCACTTGTGGCTTTTCTCATTGGAGAAAAGAAGGTTTTGGGGAGATTTGATAGAGGTGTACAAGATGATTAGGGGTTTAGATAGGGTTGACAGTGAGAACCTTTTTCCGCTAATGAAGTCAGCTGTTACTAGGGGTGTTACTAGCTTTAAATTAAGGGGTGGTAGGTATAGGACAGATGTTAGGGGTAGATTTTTTACTCAGCGGGTTGTGAGTTCATGGAATGCCCTGCCAGTAGCAATGGTGGACTCTCCCTCTTTATGGTCATTTAAGCGGGCATTGGACAAGCATATGGAGGTTATTGGGCTAGTGTAGGTTAGGTAGGCTTCGGTCGGCGCAATATCGAGGGCCGAAGGGCCTGTACTGCGCTGTATTTTTCTATGTTCTATGTTCTATGTGAATATAGATGGGAAGTATTCATTGAAGACATCACCTACTTCCTCTGACTCCATGTACAAAATATCTCTTTGGTTTCTAACAGGCCCCACTATTTATCTGGGAATCCTCTTACTTTAACTATGCTGGTAAAATATCTTGTGGTTTTTCCACAATCATACCTGCCAAATAAATTTCATGACTTTTGTTTCTTCCTCATTTTCTACAATCCCCTTGCCCTCTCTATACTTGTGTAGGGCTTCACCTGTTTTCATCGCACTATAATTTCTTTATCAAACTCACGATATCACTTGATCAGTATTCGCTGGACACGCAGTCATTACTGTTCACTGTTCACTCTTCAAGGAACACACTGGCCCTGAGTTTTCACTTCATCACTTTAAAATACTCCCACATTCCGAATATAAACCCAATTGCAGTTATTTCCTCCCAGTCTTTGTCTAGTGATAGCAATACTGATAGGAGACTCAGTTGTGAAGGGGACAGACAGGACACTGTATGGCTGCAGAAGAGTCCCAGGATGGTGTGATGCCTCCTGGGTACCAGGGTCAAGGATGTCTCTGATTCGTTACTGAACATTCTGAAGGGGAGGGTGAACAGCCAGAGGTCATTGTGCACATCAGTCCACATACCAGAGGTATACAAAAGGAATGGGATACTGTGAAATGTGCATCGGGCATTCGGTAAGAAGTTTAAAAGGTGGACCTCAAGAGTAGTGATCTCCAGAGTACTCCCAGTGCCACATGCCAGTGAGGAAAGACATAGAAAAATAGGCCAGCTGGATGTATGGCTGAGGAGCTGGTGTCAGGGACAGGATTTTCAGTGCTTGGATCATTGGGGTCTCTTCTGGGGTAGAGGTGACCTGTAAAAGAGGGATGAGTTAGACTTGAACCAGAGGAGCACCAGAATCCCTGGAGGGAGATTTGCTAGTGTTACCAGGGAGGATTTCAACTCGGTTGGTAGGGAGTCTAAATAAGAGAGGGGCCATCGACCTGTCAGGGGAAAATACATCAGCCATCGAGAACAAGTTTCCTATTTGGGATATCCAGGGGCACAGTCAAGGCAGGGAAAAGACTTTTGGTTTAAAGTTCATTTACTTCAACACACGAGGCCTGACAGCTAAGGCAGATGAGTTGAGAGCATGGATTGGTTTTGCGGACTGGGACATTATAGCCATAACAGAAACATGGCTGAGAGAAGGGCAGGACTGGCAGCTCAGTGTTCCAGGATACAGAAGCTACAGGCGTGACAGAAGGACAAGTAAGTGAGGAGGAGGAGTTGTGCCTTTTGAAAAGGGAGGGCATAACAACAGTGCTCAGAAAGGATAAAGGATGGGATCAGTACTATTGTGATGCTAATCAATTCACACATTGCTACTCCCTGCTTTCTCCCCTCATTCCTGCATATTGATCCTATCAGATATTGGTAACCCTTGAAAACTTCAGAAAATAGCACAGTACAGAGGAAATCACTCTGCACTGTTCACATTGGACAAGATGTCATGTTATTTTTGAAGTCCTAGTTCTGTCTCCCCAGAGACGATATGACTTCAGGTGCAGCTACCAGCAACTTTTTAAAATGGTCTGAGAGTTTCTCCCTCTCCAGTCCAATTCCATCCTTCCATGTGATGGGGTGACCAGAACTGCACGTAGTCCCCAAGCTGTGACTGAACTCATTATTTATACAGTTCCAGCATAAGCTTCCTGCTCTGAAATTCTGCACTTTGGCTGACAGACGAAATAATGCCAATTGCTGCAGTAACAAGATTATTGATGTTTCCAGCTACCTTCATTTATCTGCCCACACTGACCATACTCTCATTTATTGTCCATTCCTCTCTATTGTTGATGTCTCCAAATGCCTTGCCTTGCACCTCTCTGGGATGTTTGCTTCATTCACCTGGATCCTATAGTTTCTGTTTTTAAACAGTCTGCCATGGGATTTCTCGTCAAATCCAAGTAAGTCACATGCCGTTACAAGTTACTGCCTCAAGCCAACACAGTCAGATTAATTACACACGATCTTCCTTGAACTAATCCATACCGACTGTCCTGGAGTCCCTGGGACTTCCTCAGTGACCGTTTATGCACCGTCTCAGAATTCCAGCCTCGACCGATTCAGCCAGTCCCTTGCTCCACATTAAGCAAAATGACGGTGTTAGCCGTTCTCCAGGCCTCCGGCACCATCCGTGCATCCAGTGAGGATTGGATAATGTAGGTAACAACAAGGCAGGGGATTTTCCCGGCTCCTTTTAACAGTCTGGAACATTGTGTTATCACTTCTTAAGGTTTTGAATCTCATGTATAATTCTCTGCTCCAAGTTTGTTGCTCCCAATATTTCACCCTGCATCCCTATTTTGATTCAGACAGAGGCTGAAACCATCTTATGATTTGGTCAAGTCTCATTTTAGTCGAGTTTCATGGAGGGGTTCTCTCCACAACGTGAAGTGCATTTTCTCATGATGTCATCCCCAATCTGCGTCATTAACTACCCACCCTGCCTACATGGTCTTCCTCTCATCTTACTGGAACGTGATGATTTTTCCCATCGTCATAACAACTGCTCACTGCCTGGATATACCAGAATGCACCGGCCTCCCTGTTAGCGTGTCCATCTTTTAAAAAGTAATCACAATCTTGGATTGTCAATCTGAAACTGCCCTGGACAGGGTAGAGGGGGTAAAACTGGAACTCCGCTTTGTGGCCAAGCCCCTGAGGATCCAGTGGATGGCATGATACAGGAGAGCGACATTATCTTCCGCCAGGATTGGCAGAGGAGGCCATGACACCAGACCCTGCCAGCTTGGTCCAAGGGTCACCCCTGGGTCAGTGAGGTGCTAGCCTTCTGGGTGAATACCCAGCAGTGTAGGAAGGAGGTCAGTGACCTTCCCCACTCCACCAGGCTAAGTGCCACCATCTGCATTTTGTGACCTCAACCTCACTCTATCTCTGTTACCGCACCCACTTCTCAGCAAGGTTCATGTTCTCCAACTCTCACTGAACGCAGCACCTTCTCTCGGTCTATCACTAACCTCTTCTCTGTTCCTCTCCCAAACTCTGCCTGGTGTCTGTGCTGCTGACTCACCCACTCAGGACACTTCGCCACTTCCCCCAGCTTTACCAGCACTCACAGTTGTATCAAACTTTTCCATTTCCCTTAATACCGCTTGCTAATTTTCACATTCCATAAGGAACCATCCCACAATAGGAGAGAAAGAGCCTAGAGGGTTACGAGTTTCCCCAACATTCAGCTCGTCACCCCCTCACAGGGGAAGGATCCTGACCCTAACAAGCACGAGAGGGCGACTGACCGTGTCCAAGCTACCAGACTGAGAACCATAGAACATAGATCATTACAGCGCAGTACAGGCCCTTCGGCCCTCGATGTTGCGTCGCCCTGTCATTCTAATCTGAAGCGCATCTAACCTACACTATTGCATGTACCTCCATATGCCTGTCCAATGACGGTTTAAATGTATATAAAGTTGGCGAATCTACTAACGTTGCAGGCAAAGCATTCCATACCCTTACTACTCTCTAAGTAAAGAAACTACCTCTGACATCTGTCCTATATCTATCACCCCTCAATTTAAAGCTATGTCCCTTCGTGTTCGCCGTCACCATACTTGGAAAAATGCTCTCCTTGTCCACTCTATCTAACCCTCTGATTATCTTATATGTCTCTATTAAGTCACCTCTCAACCTTCTTCTCTCTAACGAAAACAGCCTCAAGTCCCTCAGCCTTTCCTCGTAAGACCTTCCCTCCATACCAGGCAACATGCAAGTAAATCTCCTCTGCACCCTTTCCAAAGCTTCCACTTCCTTCTAATAATGCGGTGACCAGAACTGTACACAATACTCCAAGTGCGGTCGCACTAGAGTCTTGTACATCTGTAGCATAACCTCATGGCTCCAGAACTTGATCCCTCTATTAATAAAAGCTAAAACACTGTATGCCTTCTTAACAACGCTGTCAACCTGGGTGGTAACTTTCAAGGATCTGTGTACCTGGACACCGAGATCTCTCCGCTCAGCTACACTACCAAGAATCTTACCATGAGCCCAGTACTTTTCATTCCGGTTATGCCGACCAAAGTGAATCACCTCACACTTGTCCGCATTAATTCCATTTGCCACCTCTCAGCCCAGCTCTGCAGCTTATCTTTGTCTCTCTGTATTCTACAATATCCTTCATCTCTATCCACAACTCCACCGAACTTAGTGTCGTCTGCAAATTTACTAAGCCACTCTTCTACGTTCTCCCCCGACTCACTGTGTAGGACACCGTGACTGTGGACAATGATATCAAGCTTCCTGGTTTTGTGTCTTTGCTAAATAACAAGACAATGAAGCAGGCGAGTGAGCCTGGTAGCTCTGGCTGAGGGGAAACGCTGCTGAGGGCAGGGTAAGGCAAGGCAATAATTCTGTGAGTTTTCAAGTCAGCTCAGAGTGAGTGTGTATAAACACGGAGTGAGCAGCCCAGAGGGACGGTCTATGATCTGTGTTTGTGTCCCTGAGCACAGTGTCCTTGCAGCAGCATTGCAATGAGAGTTGTCAGTTCACACTGAGCTGAAGCATTGAAGTACAGATGCGTACTGTCAGTGGGTCACAGATGTGCTGGGTGGCATGGTGAAACTGGCATGTGACAGATGCCAGCATTGGTGGGTGCGAAGTACATGCAGCATCTGTATGCACAGTGTCCGCCGAGATGTTGGTGACCAAGATAGAAGGCTGAAGGTGCGAGGGGCGAGATGGAGTCACAAGTTACTATCGCTGACTTTCATGTCAAATTCTCCATATTGTGTTTTGCACAGTGGGAGGGAGGGTATGTAGCTGCAAATTGATGAGGAGAGATCTGCTGTATGTGGCTGTTGATCATCAGTAATCATTCAGTCAGCATCATGCCACTCCTGCGCTCAACTTTTGTTGTAAAGAGCAGTCCAGCACAGGAACAGGCCATTCAGCCCAGCAAACCCACACTGACACATGTTGCCCCTCTAAAGTTAAAACAAAAGTTTTTACTTCGACACCTTCTATGTCATTCTGTTCCCTACTTACTCTTCTCTGTGACAAGATGCCTCTTAAACCTTGCTATATTCGCTTCTTCCCTTCTACCAGTGCATTCCAGGCACTTTCACATCCTGTATGGAAAAGCAAAAAATAAACATGCCGATCATATCTCCAGAACTTTCTCCCTTTTACCTAAAACCTACGGTCCTGAGTAATTGATATTACCACTCTGGGAAAAAGCCTCTAACTGTCCTTCTATCTAAGCCTCTGATAATTTTGTAAATATCTATCAGGTAGCCCCATAGCCAATGATGCCAGGTGCACACAGACCATGTTTGTTCAATTTCTCCTTCTGGCTAATACCCTCCAAACCAGACAACATGCTGGTAAAACTTTTCCATACCCTCTCCAACACTTCCACATCGTTCTTCTTGTGTGGCAACCAATATTCTCAATGTGCCCGAACTACGTTTCTCTACAGCTGCAATATGACCTGCTAATTTTCATACTGCATACTCCGATGCATGTCTGTAAGTTTGCCATCAGTCTTCTTGATCACCTTATACACCCGTGTTACCACTTTAGTGGAAGTGTGGAGCTGTACACTAAGATCCCTTCGGATGCTGATGCAATCAGTAGATTTTCCATCCATTTATACATATCTCCTGCATTAGACCTTCCAAAATGCATCACGACGCAACTGTCCAGATAAAATTACATCTGTGTTTTATCTGTCCAAGTCTGCAGCTGACCTACATCCTGCTGTATTCTCTGGCAATCATCCTCACAATCTGCAACTCCGCCAATCTATTTACAGATCACCAGTCACAAAAACACTGTTCCACCACGACTCTGTCTTCTATGACCAAGCAGTTCTCTATCCACCTTACTAACTGACCGCTGATCCCATTTCACTTCACCTTCTGTATGATCCTGCCATAAGGAACGATATCAAAGGCCTTGCTAAGGTCCAAACGGCCGACATCCAGCCCCATGCCCTCATCAATCAATTTTGTCACTTTCTCAAAATAATCAATCAAGTTTGCGAGACAGGATCTTCCCTACACAACTGTATTGCCTGTTGCTAGTAAGTCCATACTAGAATACTGATGGAGCTGCACTCATTCAGACAAATGATTATTCCATCATATTCATGACTTGAACCTTGGGGAGTAGATTAGATTCCCTACAGTGTGGGAACAGGCCCTACGGCCCAACCTGTCCACACCAACCCTCCGAAGAGAAACCCACCCAGACCCATTTCCCACTGACTAAAGCACCACACACTTTATTATTATGGCAATTTATTATGACCAATTCACCTGACCGGCACATCTTAGGATTGTGGGAGGAAACCCACAATAACACGGGAGGAAAGTCCAAACTCCACACAGACAGTCGCCCCAGGACCTTGGTGCGGTGATGCAGCAGAGCAAACCACTGAACCAACGTGCTGCTCTTGAGGGTTACCATAGAGTGGGAGGTATGTCGGGCCGTGATAGTTACTATACAGTGGGAGGTATGTCGGGCCGTGATGGTTACTGTACAGTGGGAGGTATGTCGGGCCGTGATGGTTACTGTACAGTGGGAAGTATGTCGGGCCATGATGGTTACTGTACAGTGCGAGCTTTGTCGGGCTGTGACTGTTACTGTACAGTATGTTTACTGTGATGTTTACTGTGCAGTGGGAGATATGTCGGGCCGTGATGGTTACTCTACAGTGGGAGGTATGTTGGTCATGATGGTTACTGTACAGTGGGAGGTATGTCGGGACATGATGGTTACTGTACAGTGGGAGGTATGTTGGTCATGATGGTTACTATACAGTAGGGAGAATGTCGGGCCTGATGATTACTGTACAGTGGGAAGTATGTCGGGCCTTGATGGTTACTGTACAGTGGGAGGTATGTTGGTCGTGATGGTTACTGTACAGTGGGAGGTATGTCGCGGTGTGATGGTTACTGTACAATGGGAGGTATGTTGGGCCGTGATGGTTACTGTTCAGTGGGAGATATGTCGGTGCGGGATGATTACTGTACAGTAGGTGGTAAGTCAGGCCGTGATGGTAACTGTACAGTGGTAGGTATGTGGGGGCGTGATGGTTACTGTACAGTGGGAGGTATGTCAGGACGTGATGGTTACTGTACAGTGGGTGGTAGGTTGGGCCGTGATGGATATTGCACAGTGAGAGCATGTCGGGCCACGAGAGTTATGGTACAGTGGGAGGTATGTCGTGCCGTGATGGTTACTGCACAGTGAGATGTATGTCTGACCATGACGGTTACTGCACAGTGGGAGATATGTTGGTCCATGACGGTTACTGTACAATGGGGATTATGTCGGGCCGTGATGGTTACTGTACAGTGGGCGGTATGTTTGGCCGTGATAGTTACTGTACATTGGGAGGTATGTCGGGCCGTGATGGTTATTGTACAGTGGGAGGTATGCCGGGCCGTGTCGGTCACTGTACAATGGGGAGTATGTCGGGCCATGATGGTTACTGTACAGTGGGCGGCATGTATGACCGTGATAGTTACTGTACATTGGGAGGTATGTCGGGCCGTGATAGTTATTGTACAGTGATAGGTATGTCGGTCCGTGAGAGTTACTGTACAGTGGGAGGTATGTCGGGCCGTGATTGTTACTGCACAGTGAGATGTATGTCTGACCATGACGGTTACTGCACAGTGGGAGATATGTTGGTCCATGACGGTTACTGTACAATGGGAGTTATGTCGGGCCGTGATGGTTACTGCACAGTGAGAGGTATGTCTGACCATGACGGTTCATGTACAGTGGGAGGTATGTCGGGCCGTGACGGTTACTGTACAGTGGGTGGTATTTCTGGCCGTGATGGTTACTGTACAGTGATAGGTATGTCGGGCCATGACGGTTACTGTACAGTGGGTGGTATTTCCGGCCGTGATGGTTACTGTACAGTGATAGGTATGTCGGTCCGTGAGAGTTACTGTACAGTGGGAGGTATGTCGGGCCGTGATGGTTACTGCACAGTGAGAGGTATGTCTGACCATGACGGTTCATGTACAGTGGGAGGTATGTCGGGCCGTGATGGTTATTTTACAGTGGGAGGTATGTCGGGCCATGACGGTTATTGTACAGTGGAAGGTAAGTTGGGCTGTGACGGTTACTGTACACTGAGAGGTATGACGGGCTGTGATGATTAGTGTACAGTGGCAGGTATGACGGACTGAAATGGTTACTGTACAGTGGGAGGGAGGACGTGCCGTGATGGTTACTGTACAGTGGGAGGTATGTCGGGCCGTGACGGGTACTGTACAGTGGGAACTATGTCGCAATGTGATGGTTACTGTACAGTGGGAAGTATGTCGGGCCGTGAGGATTACTGTACAGTACGATGTATGTTAGGCCGTGATGGTTACTGTACAGTGGGAGGTATGTGGGGGCGTGATGGTTACTGTACAGTGGAGTTATGTCAGGCAGTGATGGTTACTGTACAGAGAGATGTATGTCGGGCCGTGACGGTTACATTACAATGCAAGGCATGTCGGGCCATGACGGTTACTGTACAGTGAGAGGTATGTCGGACCATGATGATTACTGTATGTCGGGCCATGATGGTTAATGTACCGTGCGACGTATGTCATGCTGTGACTGTTACTGTACAGTCGGTGGCATGTCGGACCGTGATGGTTACTGTGCAGTGGGAGATATGCATGGCCATGACGGTTACTGTAAAGTGGGAGGTATGTCGGACCGTGAAAGTAATTGTGCAGTGGGACGTATGTGGAGGCGTGATGGTTAACGTACAATGGGAGGTATTGGGGGCCGTGATGGTTACTATACAGTGCGAGGTATCTGTGGCCATGATGGTTACTATAGAGAGGGAGGTATGTTGGGCCGTAATGGGTATTGTACAGTGGGAGGTATGTGGGGTCGGGATGGTTATTGTACACTTGGTGGTAGGTCGGGCCATGATGGCTACTGTACAGAGGGAGGTATGTCAGGACGTGATGGTTACTGTACAGTCAGGGGTATGTCGGGCCGTGACGGTTACTGTACAGCGGGAGGTATGTCAGACCGTGACGTTTACTGTACAGTGGGTGGTAGGTCGGGCCGTGAGAGTTACGGTACAGTGGGAGGTATGTCGGGCCGTGATGGTTACTGCACAGTGAGAGGTACGTCTGACCGTGACAAATACTGCACAGTGGGAGATATGTCGGGCCTTGATGGTTATATAACAGTGGGAGTTATGTCTTGCCATGATGGTTACTGTACAGTGGGAGGTATGTAGGGCCGTGATGGTTATTGTACAGTGGGAGGTATGTCGGGCCGTGATGGTTACTGTACAATGGGCGGTATGTTTGGCCGTGATGGTTACTGTACAGTGGGAGGTATGTCGGGCCGTGATGGTTACTGTACAGTGGGAGGTATGTCGGGCCGTGCCTGTTATGTACAGTGGGTGGTATTTTCGGTCATGATGGTTACTGTATAGTGAAATGTATTTCGGGCCATGACGGTTACTGTACAGTGGGTGGCAATTCTGGCCGTGATGGTTACTGTACAGTGAAAGGTATGTCGGTCCGTGAGAGTTACCGTACAGTGGGAGATATGTTGGGCCATGACGGTTACTGTACAGTATGTCGGGTCGTGATGGTTATTTTACAGTGGGAGGTATGTCGGGCCGTGATGGTTATTTTACAGTGTGAGGTATGGCGGGCCGTGATGGTTATTTTACAGTGGGAGGTATGTCGGGCCGTTACGGTTACTGCACAGTTGGAGATATGTCGAGCCGTGATGGTTACTGTCCAGAGTGAGGTATGACGGGCCGTGATGGTTAGTGTACAGTGGAAGGTATGTCGGACCGTGATGGTTACTGTACGGTGGGAGGTATGTCGGTCCGTGATGGTTACTGTCCAATACGAGGTATGTTAGGCCATGATGGATACTGTACAGTGGGAGGTATGCGGGGTCGTGATGGTTAATGTACAGTGTGAGGTATGTCAGTCCATGACGGTTACTGTACAATGGGGAGTAAGTCGGGCCGTGATGGTTACTGTACAGTGGGCGGTATGTTTGGCCCTGATGGTTACTGTACAGCGGGAGGTATGTCGGGCAGTGATAGTTATTGTGCAGTGGGAGGTATGTAGGGCCGTGATGGTTACTGTACAGTGAAAGGTATGTCGGTCCGTGAGAGTTACGGTACAGTGGGAGATATGTCGGGCCGTGACGGTTGCTGCATGGTGGGAGGTATGTCGGGCCGTGATGGTTACTGTACATTGAGCGGTATATCGGGCCGTGATGGTTATTGCACAGTTGAAGATATGTCGGGCTGTGATGGTTACTGTCCAGTGAGAGGTATGTCGGGCCATGATGGTTACTGTACAGTGGGAGGTATGTCGGGCCGTGACGGTTACTGTACAGTGGGAAGTATGTTGGAATGTGATGGTTACTGTACAGTGGGACGTATGTCGGTCCGTGATGGTTACTGTACAATACGAGGTATGTTAGGCCGTGATGGTTACTGTACAGAGAGATGTAAGTCGGGCCGTGATGGTTACTGTACAGTGCTAGGTCTGTTGGGCCGTGATGGTTACTGGACAGTGGGAGGTAGGTCAGGCAGTGATGGTTATTGTACAGTGGGAGATATGTCGGGCCTTGATGGTTATATAACAGTGGGAGTTATGTCTTGACTTGATGGTTACTGTACAGTGGGAGGTATGTAGGGCCGTGATGGTTATTGTGCAGTGGGAGGTATGTCGGGCCGTGACGGTTACTGTACAATGGGGAGTTTGTGGGGCCGTGATGGTTACTGTACAGTGGGAGGTATGTTGGGCCGTGATGGTTACTGTACAGTGGGAGATATGTCGGACTATGATGGTTACTGTACAATGTGGAGTATGTCGGGCCGTGATGGTTACTGTTCTGTGGGTGGTTCGTTTGACCGTGATGGTGACTGTACAGTGGGAGGTATGTAGGGCCGTGATGGTTACTATACAGTGAAATGTAATTCGGGCCGTGACGGTTACTGTACAGTGGGTGGTATTTCTGGCCGTGATGGTTATTTTACAGTGGGAGGTATGTCGGGCCGTGATGGTTATTTTACAGTGGGAAGTATGGCGGGCCGTGATGGTTATTGCACAGTTGAAGGTATGTCGGGCCATTACGGTTACTGCACAGTTGGAGATATGTTGGGCCGTGATGGTTACTGTCCAGAGAGAGGTATGTCGGACCGTGATGGTTACTGTCCAGAGAGAGGTATGTCGGACCGTGATGGTTACTGTACGGTGGGAGGTATGTTGGGCCGTGACGGTTGCTGTACAGTGGGAAGTATGTCGGAATGTGGTGGTTACTGTACAATATGAGGTATGTTAGGCCGTGATGGATACTGTACAGTGGGAGGTATGTGGGGGCGTGATGGTTAATGTACAGTGTGAGGTATGTTGGGCCCTGATGGTTACTGTACAGTGGGAGGTATGTCGGACCGTGGCTGTTATGTACAGTGGGTGGTATTTCCGGCTGTGATAGTTTCTGTACAGTGAAAGGTATGTCGGTCCGTGAGAGTTACGGTACAGTAGGAGGTATGTCAGGCCTTGACGGTTACCGTACATTGAGCGGTATGTTGGGCCATGATGGTTATTTTACAGTGGGAGGTATATCAGAGCGTGATGCTTACTGTACAGTGGGAGGTATGTTAGGCCGTGACGGTTACTGGACAGTGGGAGGTATGTTAGGCCGTGATGGGTACTGTACAGTGTGAGGTATGTCAGAGCGTGATGCTTACTGTACAGTGGGAGGTATGTCGGGCCGTGACGGTTACTGTACAGTGGGAAGTATGTTGGAATGTGATGGTTACTGTACAGTGGGACGTATGTCGGTCCGTGATGGCTACTGTACAGTACGAGGTATGTTAGGCCGTGATAGGTACTGTACAGTGGGAGGTATGTAGGGGCGTGATGGTTAATGTACAGTGGGAGGGATGTCAGGCCGTGATGGGTACTGTACAGAGAGATGTAATCGGGCCGTGACGGTTACTGTACAGTGCGAGGCATGTCGGACCGTGATGATTACTGTCCAGTGGGTGGTATGTCGGGCCGTGATGGTTACTCTACAGTGGGAGGTCGGACGGGCAGTGATGGTTACTGTACAGTGGGGAGTATATCGGGCCGTGATGGTTACTGAACAGTGGGGAGAATGTCGGGCCGTGATGATTACTATACATTGGGGAGTATGTCAGACTGCGATGGTTACTGTACATTGGGAAGTATGTCGGGCCATGATGGTTACTGTACAGTGGGAGCTATGTCGGGACGTGACGGTTACTGTACAGTTGGAGGTATGTTTGTCAATATGGTTATTGTACAGTGGGAGATATGTCGGGCCGTGACGGTTACTGTACAGTGGGAAGTATGTCGGGCCATGATGGTTACTGTACAGTGGGAGCTATGTCGGGACGTGACGGTTACTGTACAGTTGGAGGTATGTTTGTCAACATGGTTATTGTACAGTGGGAGCGATGTCGGGACGTGACGGTTACTGTACAGTTGGAGGTATGTTTGTCAACATGGTTATTGTACAGTGGGAGGTATGTCGGGCCGTGATGGTTACTGTACAGTGAGGGCATGTCGGGCTGCGAGAGGTACGATACAGTGGGAGGTACGTCTGCCCGTGACGGTTCATGTACAGTGGGAGGTATGTCGGGCCATGATGGTTGTTTTAGAGTGGTAGGTATGTCATGACAGTTACTGCGCAGTTGGTGATATGTCGGGCCGTGATGGTTACTATACAGTGGGAGGTATGTTGGGCCGTGACTGTTACTGTACAGTGGGTGGTACTTCCGGCCGTGATGGTTACTGTACAGTGAAAGGTATGTCAGTCCATGAGAGTTACCGTACAGTGGGAGGTATGTCGGGCCGTGATGGTTATTTTACAGTGGGAGGTATGTCGGGCCATGACGGTTATTGTACAGTGGAAGGTAAGTCGGGCTGTGACGGTTACTGCACAGTTGGAGAAATGTCGTGCCGTGATGGTTACTGTACACTGAGAGGTATGACGGTCCGTGATGATTAGTGTACAGTGGCAGGTATGATGGACTGAAATGGTTACTGTACAGTGGGAGGGAGGACGTGCCGTGATGATTACTGCACAGTGGGAGATATGTCAGAGCGTGATGGTTACTGTACAGTGGGAGGTATGTCGGTCCGTGATGGTTACTGTACAGTACGATGTATGTTAGGCCGTGATGGTTACTGTACAGTGGGAGGTATGTGGGGGCGTGATGGTTACTGTACAGAGAGATGTATGTCTGGCCGTGACGGTTACTTTACAATGCGAGGCATGCCCGGCCATGACGGTTACTGTACAGTGTTAGGTATGTCGGACCATGATGATTACTGTATGTCGGGCCATGATGGTTAATGTACCGTGTGACGTATGTCATGCTGTGACTGTTACTGTACAGTCGGTGGAATGTCGGTCCGTGATGGTTACTGTGCAGTGGGAGATATGTCAGAGCGTGATGGTTACTGTACAGTGGGAGGTATGTCGGGCCGTGACGGGTACTGTACAGTGGGAACTATGTCGCAATGTGATGGTTACTGTACAGTACGCTGTATGTTAGGCCGTGATGGTTACTGTACAGTGGGAGGTAAGTGGGGACGTGATGGTTACTGTATAGTGGGAGGTATGTCAGGCCGTGATGGTTACTGTACAGAGAGATGTATGTCTGGCCGTGACGGTTACTTTACAATGCGAGGCATGTCGGGCCATGACGGTTACTGTACAGTGAGAGGTATGTCGGACCATGATGATTACTGTATGTCGGGCCATGATAGTTAATGTACCGTGCGACGTATGTCATGCCGTGACTGTTACTGTACAGTCGGTGGCATGTCGGACCGTGATGGTTACTGTGCAGTGGGAGGTATGTCGGGCCGTGATGGCAACTGTACAGTGGGAGGTATGTCGGTCCGTGACGGTTACTGTACAGTGGGAGGTATGTCGGACCTTGAAAGTTATTGTACAGTGGGACGTATATGGGGGCGTGATGGTTAACGTACAATGGGAGGTATTGGGGGCCGTGATGGTTACTATACAGTGCGAGGTATCTGTGGCCATGATGGTTACTATAGAGAGGGAGGTATGTTGGGCCGTAATGATTATTGTACAGTGGGAGGTATGTGGGGTCGGGATGGTTATTGTACACGGGGTGGTATGTCGGGCCATGATGGTTACTGTACAGCGGGAGGTATGTCAGACCGTGACGTTTACTGTACAGTGGGTGGTAGGTCGGGCCGTGATGGATACTGTACAGTGAGGGCATGTCGGGCCGTGATGGTTACTGTACAGTGGGAGGTTATGTCGGGCCGTGATGGTTACTGCACAGTGAGAGGTACGTCTGACTGTGACAAATACTGCACAGTGGGAGATATGTCGGGCCTTGATGGTTATATAACAGTGGGAGTTATGTCTTGCCATGATGGTTACTGTACAGTGGGAGGTATGTAGGGCCGTGATGGTTATTGTACAATGGGAGGTATGTCGGGCCGTGATAGTTATTGTACAGTGGGAGGTATGTAGAGCCGTGATGGTTACTGTACAGTGGGAGATATATCGGACCATGACGGTTACTGTACAATGTGGAGTATGTCGGGCCGTGATGGTTACTGTACAGTGGGCGGTTTGTTTGGCCGTGATGGTGACTGTACAGTGGGAGGTATGTCGGGCCGTGCCTGTTATGTACAGTGGGTGGTATTTTCGGCCATGATGGTTACTGTACAGTGAAATGTACTTCGGCCCGTGATTGTTACTGTACAGTGGGTGGTATTTCTGGCCGTGCTGGTTACTGTACAGTGAAAGGTATGTCGGTCCGTGAGAGTTACCGTACAGTGGGAGATATGTTGGGCCATGACGGTTTCTGTGCAGTGGGCAGTATGTCGGGCCGTGATGGTTATTTTACAGTGGGAGGTATGTCGGGCCGTGATGGTTATCTTACAGTGGGAAGTATGTCGGGCCGTGATGGTTATTGCACAGTGGAAGGTATGTCAGGCCGTTACGGTTGCTGTACAGTGAAAGGTATATTGGTCCGTGAGAGTTACCGTACAGTTGGAGATATGCTGGGCCGTGACGGTTACTTCACAGCGGGAGGTTGTCGGGCCGTGACGGTTACTGTACATTGAGCGGTATGTTGGGCCATGATGGTTATTTTACAGTGGGAGGTATATCGGGCCGTGATGGCTATTGCACCGTGGAAGGTATGTCGGGTCATGACGGTTACTGTGCAGTTGGAGATATGTCGGGCTGTGATGGTTACTGTCCAGTGAGAGGTATGACGGGCTGTGATGGTTAGTGTACAGTGGCAGGTATGTCGGACCGTGATGGTAACTGTACAGTGGGAGGTATGTCAGAGCGCGATGGTTATTGTACAGTGGGAAGTATTTTGGAATGTGATGGTTACTGTACAGTGGGAGGTATGTCGGTCCGTGATGGTTACTGTACAGTGGGAGGTATGTCGGTCCGTGATGGTAACTGTACAGTGGGAGGTATGTCAGAGCGCGATGGTTATTGTACAGTGGGAAGTATGTTGGAATGTGATGGTTACTGTACAGTGGGAGGTATGTCGGGCCGTGGTGGTTACTGTACAGTACGAGGTATGTTAGGCCATGATGGGTACTGTACAGTGTGAGGTATGTGGGGGCGTGATGGTTAATGTACAGTGGGAGGGATGTCAGGCCGTGATGGTTAATGTACAGAGAGATGTAAGTCGGACCGTGATGATTACTGTACAGTGGGAGGTATGTTGGGCAGTGATGGTTACTGTACAGTGCTTGGTCTGTCGGGCCGTGATGGTTACTCTATAGTGGGAGGTATGTCGGGCTGTGATGGTTATTGTACAGTGGGAGGTATGTCGGGCTGTGATGGTTATTGTACAGTGGGAGGTATGTCGGGCTGTGATGGTTATTGTACAGTGGGAGGTATGTCGGACCATGATGATTACTGTACAGTGGGTGGTATGTTGGGCAGTGATGGTTACTCTATAGTGGGAGGTATGTCGGGCTGTGATGGTTATTGTACAGTGGGAGGTATGTCGGGCCGTGATGGTTACTGTACAGTGGGGAGAATGTCGGGCCGTGATGATTACTATACATTGGGGAGTATGTCAGACTGCGATGGTTACTGTACATTGGGAAGTATGTCGGGTAATGATGGTTACTGTACAGTGGGAGCTATGTCGGGACGTGACGGTTATTGTACAGTGGGAGGTATATCACGGTGTGATGGTTACCGTACAATGGGAGGTATGTTGGGCCGTGATGGTTACGGTAGAATAGGGAGGTATGTCTGGCCGTGACGGTTACTGTGCAGTTAGAGGTATGTCGGGACGTAATGGTTACTGTACAGTGGGAGGTATGTCGGGCCGTACTGGTTACTGTACAGTGGGAGGTATGTCGGGCCGTAATGGTTACTGTACATTCAGAGGTATGACGGGCCATGATAGTTAGTGTATAGAGGGAGGTAATTCGGACGGTGATGGTTACAGTACAGTGGGAGGTATGATGGGCCGTGATGGTTACAGTACAGTGGGAGGTATGATGGGCCGTGATGGTTACAGTACAGTGGGAGGTATGATTGGCCGTGATGGTTACTGTACAGTTGGAGGTATGTCATTACATGATAGTTACTGTACAGTTGGAGGTATGTTGGAAGGTGATGGTTACTGTACAGTGTGAGGTTTGTCAAAATGTGATGGTTACTGTGCAGTGGGAGGTATGTCGGGCCATGATGGTTACTGTACAGTTTGAGGTATGTCAGGCCGTTATGATTACTGTACGGTGGGTGGTATGCCGGGCAGTGATGGTTACTGTACAGTGCTAGGTATGTCGGGCCGTGATGGTTACTCTACAGTGGGAGGTATGTCAGGCTGTGATGGTTACTCGACAGTGTGAGGTATGTCGGGCCGTGATGATTACTGTACAGTGGGGAGTATGTCGGGCAGTGATGGTTACTCTACAGTGGGAGGTATGTCAGGCCGTGATGGTTACTGTACAGTGGGAGGTAGGTCGGCCGTGATGGTTATTGTACAGTGTGAGGTATGTCGGGCCGTGATGGTTACTGTACAGTGGGGAGTATGTCGGGCCGTAATGGTTACTGAACGGTGGGGAGAATGTCATGCCGTGATGATTACTATACATTAGGGAGTATGTCAGACTGAGATGGTTAATGTACATTGGGAAGTATGTCGGGCCATGATGGTTACTGTACAGTGGGAGGTATGTCAGGACGTGACGGTTACTGTACAGTGAGAGGTATGTTTGTCGTCATGGTTATTCTACAGTTGGAGGTATATCGCGGAGTGATGGTTACCGTACAATGGGAGGTATGTTGGGCCGTGATGGTTACTGTACAGTGGGAGATATGTCTGTGCATGATGGTTACTGTACAGTAGGTGGTATGCTAAGCCGTTATGGTAACTGTACAGTGGTAGGTATGTAGGGTCGTGACGGTTAATGCACAGTGGGAGATATGTCAGGCCGTGATGGTTATTGTACAGTGGGAGTTATGTCGGGCCGTGATGGTTACTGTACAGTGGGAAGTATGTCGGGCCGTGATGGTTACTGTGCAATGGGGAGTATGTCGGGCTGTGATGGTTATTGTACAGTGGCAGTTATTTCGGACCGTGATGGTTACAGTACAGTGGGAGGTATGATGGGCCGTGATGGTTACTGTACAGTGGGAGGTATGTCATTACGTGATAGTTACTGTACAGTTGGATGTATGTCCGGCAGTGATGATTACTGTACAGTGGGATGTATGAAGGGCAGTGATGGTTCCTGTACAGTGGGAGGTCTGTCGGGACTTGATGGTTACTGTACAGTGGGAAGTATGTCAGCATGTGATGGTTACTGTACAGTGGGAGGTATTTCGGGCCGTGATGGTTACTGTACAGTGGGAGGTATTTCGGGCCGTGATGGTTACTGTACAGTGGGAGGTATGTTGTTCCGTGATGGTTACTGTACAGTGGGAGGTATGTCGCGGTGTGATGGTTACTGTAAAATGGGAGGTATGTCGGGCCGTGATGGTTACCGTACAGTGAGAGAATTGTCGGGCTGTGACTGTTACTGTACAGTGGGTGGTATGTCGGACCATGACGGTTACTGTACAGTGGGTGGTAGGTTGGGCTGTGATGTATACTGTACAGTGAGTGAAGGTCGGGCCATGATGGTTACTGTTCAGTGGGTGGTATGTCGGGCCATGATGATTACTGTACAGTGCGAGGTACGTCGTGCTGTGACTATTACTGTACAGTTGGTGGCATGTCGGACCGTGATGGTTACTGTGAAGTGGGAGGTATGTCGCTGTGTGATGGTTACTGTACAATGGGAGGTATGTCAGGCTGTGACGGTTACTGTGCAGTTAGAGGTATGTCGGGCCGTACTGGTTACTGTATAGTGGGAGGTATGTCGGGCCGTGATGGTTACTGTACATTCAGAGGTATGACGGGCCATGATAGTTAGTATATAGAGGGAGGTAATTCGGACCGTGATGGTTACAGTACAGTGGGAGGTATGATGGGCCGTGATGGTTACTGTACAGTGGGAGGTATGTCATTACATGATAGTTACTGTACAGTTGGGTGTATGTCCGGCAGTGATGATTACTGTACAGTGGGATGTATGTTGGGCAGTGTGGTTCCTGTACAGTGGGAGGTATGTTGGAACGTGATGGTTACTGTACAGTGTGAGGTTTGTCAAGCCGTGATGGTTACTGTACAGTGGGAGGTATGTCAAAATGTGATGGTTACTGTGCAGTGGGAGGTATGTCGGGCCGTGACGGTTACTGTACAGTGGGAGGTATGTCGCGGTGTGATGGTTACTGTACAATGGGAGGTATGTTGGGCAGTGATGGTTACTGGTCAGTGGGAGATATGTTGGCACGTGATGGTTACTGTACAGTAGGAGGTATGTCAGGCCGTGATGGTAACTGTACAGTGGTAGGTATGTGTGGACGTGATGGTTACTGTACAGTGGGAGTTATGTCGTGCCATGATGGTTACTGTACAGTGGGAGGAATGTAGGCCCGTGATGGTTATTGTACAGTGGGAGGTATGTCAAGCCGTGATGGTTACTGTACAGTGGGGAGTATGTCAGGCCGTGATGGTTACTGTACAGTGGGCGGTATGTTTGGCGGTAATGGCTACTGTACAGTCGGAGGTATGTCGGGCTGTGATAGTTATTCTACAGCGGGAGGTATGTAGGGCCGTGATGGTTACTGTACAGTGGGAAGTATGTCGGACTGTGATGGTTACAGTACAGTGGGAGGGATGACGTGTCGTGATGGTTACTGTACAGTGGGAGGTATGTCGGGCCGTGACGGTTACTGTACAGTTGGAGGTGTGTCGGTTCGTGATGGTTACTGTACAGTGGGAGGTATGTCGGGCCGTGACGGTTACTGTACAGTTGGAGGTGTGTCGGTTCGTGATGGTTACTGTACAGTGGGAGGTGTGTTAGGCCGTAATGGTTACTGTACATTGGGTGGCATGTGGGTGCGTGATGGTTTCTGTATAGTGGGACGTATGTCGGGCCGTGACAGTTATTGTACAGTGAGAGGTATGTCGGGCCATGATGATTACTGTACAGTGCAAGGTATGTCGTGCTGTGACTGTTACTGTACAGTCGGTGGAATGTCGGATCATGATGGTTACTGTGCAGTGGGAGGTATGTCGCTGTGTGATGGTTACTGTACAATGGGAGGTATGTTGAGCTGTGATGGTTATGGTACAGTCGGGAGGCATGTCGGGCCGTGACGGTTACTGTGCAGTTAGAGGTTTGACGGGCCATGATAGTTAGTGTATAGAGGGAGGTAATTCGGACCATAATGGTTACAGTACAGTGGGAGGTATGATGGGCCGTGATGGTTACTGTACAGTGGGAGGTATGTCATTACGTGATAGTTACTGTACAGTTGGATGTATGTCCGGCAGTGATGATTACTGTACAGTGGGATGTATGAAGGGCAGTGATGGTTCCTGTACAGTGGGAGGTATGTTGGAAGGTGATGGTTACTGTGCAGTGGGAGGTATGTCGGGCCGTGATGGTAACTGTACAGTGGAAGGTATGTCGGGCCATGATGGTTACTTTACAGTGCGAAGTATGTCAGCATGTCATGGTTACTGTACAGTGTGAGGTATGTCGGGCCGTGATGGTTACTGTACAGTGGGAGGTATATCGGGCCGTGACGGTTACTGTACAGTGGGAGGTATGTTGTTCCGTGATGGTTACTGTACAGTGGGAGGTATGTCGCGGTGTGATGGTTACTGTACAATGGGAGGTATGTCGGGCCGTGATGGTTACTGTACAGTGAGAGAATTGTCGGGCCGTGATGGTTACTGTACAGTGAGACGTTCGTCGGGCCGTTACGGTTACTGTACAGTGGGAGGTATGTCGGACCGTGACGGTTATGGAGAGTGGGTGGTAGGTCGGGCTGTGATGGATACTGTACAGTGAGTGAGGTCAGGCCCTGATGGTTACTGTTCAGTGGGTGGAATGTCTGCCATGATAGTTACTGTCCAGTGAAAGTTATGTCGGTCCGTGAGAGTTACGGTACAGTGGGAGGTATGGGGGGCCGTGATGGTTACTGCACAGCGAGAGGTACGTCTGACCGTGACAGTAACTGCACAGTGTGAGATAAGTCGGGCCATGATGGTTATTGTATAGTGGGAGGTATGTAGGGCCGTGATGGTTACTGTACAGTGGGTGGTATGTTTCGCCGTGATGGTAACTGTGCAGTGGCAGGTATGTCGGGTAGTGATAGTTATTGTACAGTGGGAGTTATGTTGGTGCTTGATGGTTACTGTACAGTGAGAGGTATGACGGGCCGTGATGGTTACTGTACATTGGGAGGTATGTCAGAGCGTGATGGTTACTGTACAATGGGAGGTATGTCGGTCCATGATGCTTTCTGTATAGTATGAGGTATGTTAGGCCGTGATGGCTAATGTACAGTGGGAGGTATGTGGGGCCGTGATGGTTACTGTGCATTGGGAGGTATGTCATGCCGTGATGGTTACTGTACAGAGAGATGTATGCGGGGCCGTGACGGTTACTGTACAGTGCGAGGCATGTCGGGCCATGACGGTTACTAAGCAGTGAGAGGTATGTCGGGCCGTGATGGTTGTTGTCCAGGCAGAGGTATGTCAGGCTGTGACGGTTACTGCACATTGGGAGGTATGTCGGGCCGTGATGGTTACTGTACAGTGGGAAGTATGTCGGGACATGTTGGTTACTGTCAGTAGGGAGGGATGTCGGGCCGTAATGGTTACTGTACATGGAGTGATATGATGTGCCATGATGGTTAGTGTACAGAGGGAGGTTATTCGGACCTTGATGTTTGCTGTACAGTGGGTGGTAGGTCAGGCCTAGATGGATACTGTACAGTGAGGAAAGGTCGGGCCGTGAGGGTTACTGTTCAGTTGGTGGTATGTCCGCCATGATAGTTACTGTCCAGTGAAAGGTATATCAGTCCGTGAGAGTTACGGTACAGTGGGAGGTATGTCGGGCCGTGATGGTTACTGCACAGTGAGAGGCATGTCTGTCCGTGACAGTTACTGCACAGTGGGAGATATGTCGAGCCGTGATGGTTATTGTAAAGTGGGAGTTATGTCGGGCCATAATCGTTACTGTACAGTGGGAGGTATGTTGGGCCGTGATTGTTCTTGAGTAGTGGGAGGTATGTCGGACTGTGATGGTTACTGTGCAGTGGGAAGTATGTCGGCATGTGATGATTCCTGTACAGTGGGAGGTATGTTGGCCCGTGATGGTCTCTGTACAGTGGGAGGTATGTCACAGAGTGATGGTTACTGTACAAAGGGAGGTATCTTGGGCCATGATGGTTACTGTTCAGTGGGAGATATGTTGGTGCGTGATGGTTACTGTACAGTGTGAGGTATGTCAGGATGTGATGGTTACTGAACAGTGAGACGTATTTCGGGCCGTGATGGTTACTGTACAGTGGGTGGCAGGTCGGGCCGTGATGGATACTGTACAGTGAGGGAAGGTCGGGCCGTGACGGTTACTGTACAGTGGGAGGTATATCCGCCGTGAAAGTTACTGTCCAGTGAATGGTATGTCGGTCCGTGAGAGTTACAGTACAGTGGAAGTTATGTCGGGCCGTGATGGTTACTGCACAGTGGGAGGTATGTCGGGCCATGATGGTTATTGTACAGTGGGAGGTATGTCAGGCCGTGACGGTTACTGAACAATGGGGAGTGTGTCGGGCCGTGATAGTTACTGTACAGTGGGAGGTATGTAGGGCCGTGATGGTTACTGTACAGTGGGAGGTATGTCAGGACGTGATGGTTACTGTACAGTGAGAGGCATGTGGGGGCGTGATGGTTACTGTACAGTGGGAGGTATGTCAGGACGTGATGGTTACTGTAACAGTGAGAGGTACGTCGAGCCGTGACGGTTACTGTACAGTGAGAGGTACGTCGAGCCGTGACGGTTACTGTACAGTGGGTGTATGTCGGACCGTGACGGTTACTATACATTCTGAGGTTTGTCAAGCCGTGACGGTTACTGTACAGTGGGAGGTATGTCGGGCTGTGATGGTTACTGTACAATGGGAGGCATCTAGTGCCGTGATGGTTACTGTTCAGTGGGAGATATGTTGGTGCGTGATGGTTACTGTACAGTAGGTGGTATGTCAGGCCTGATGGTAACTGTACAGTGAGAGGTATGTTGGTTCATGATGGTTACTGTACAGTGGGAGGTATGTGGGGGCGTGATGGTTACTGTACAGTGGGAGGTATGGCAGGACGTGATGGTTACTGTACAGTGAGAGGTAGGTCGGGCTGTGATGGATACTGTACAGTGAGGGAAGGTCGGGCCGTGACGGTTACTGTACAGTGGGTGGTATGTCCGCCGTGATAGTTACTGTCCTTTGAAAGGTATGTCGGTCCGTGAGAGTTGCGGTACAGTGGAAGGTATGTCGTGCCTTGATGGTTACTGCACAGTGGGAGGTATGCCAGGCCATGACGGTTACTGTACAATGGGGAGTATGTCGGGCCGTGATGGTTACTGTACAGTGAGAGGTATGACGGGCCATGATAGTTAGTGCACAGATGGAGGTATTTCGGGCCGTGATGGTTACCATCCAGTGGGAGGTATGTCGGGCCATGATGGTGAATGTACAGTGGGAGGGATGTACGGCCGTGACTCTTACTGTGCAGTAGGTGGTATGTCGGACCGTGATGGTTACTGTAAAGTGGGTGGTCTTTAGGGCCATGATGGTTACTGTACAGTGCGAGGTATGTCGGGCCGTGACTGTTACTGTACAGTTGGTGGCATGTCGGGCCATGATGGCTAGTGTACAGTGGGAGGTATGTCGGGCCGTGATGGTTATTGTGCAGTGGGAGATATGTCGGTGCATGATGGTTACTGTACAGTAGGAGGTATGTCAGGCCGTGATGGTTACTGTTCAGTGCTAGATATGTCAGAGCGTGATGGTTACTGTATGGTGGGATGAATGGCGGGCTGTGATGTTTACTGTACAGTGGGTGGTAGGTCGGGCCGTGATGGTTACTGTACAGTGGGAGGTATGTCGGGTCCTGATGGTTACTGTACAGTTGGAGGTATGACATTCCGTAATGGTTATTGTACAGTGGGTAGTAGGTCGGGCCATGATGGTTACTATACAGTGGGCGTTATATCGATCTGAGGTGGTTACTGTGCAGTGGGATGTCTGTCGGACCGTGATGGTTACTGTACAATGGGAGGTATCTTGGGCCGTGATGGTTACTGTTCAGTGGGATATATGTTGGTGCGTGATGGTTACTGTACAGTAGGCGGTATGTCAGGCCGTGATGGTAACTGTACAGTGCCAGGTATGTGGGGGCGTGATACTTACTGTAGAGTGGGAGGTATGGCAGGACGTGATGGTTACTGTACAGTGAGAGGTATGTCCGGCCGTGACGGTTACTGTACAGTGAGAGGTATGTCGGACCATGACGGATACTGTACAGTATGTGGTAGGTCGGGCCGTGATGGATACTGTACAGTGAGGGAAGGTCGGGCCATGACGGTTACTGTACAGTGGGTGGTATGTCCGCCGTGATAGTTACTGTCCATTGAAAGGTATGTCGGTCTGTGAGAGTTACGGTACAGTGGAAGGTATGTCGGGCCGTGATGGTTACTGCACAGGGAGATGTATGTCGGGCCGTGACGGTTACTGTACAATGGGGAGTATGTCGGGCCGTGATGGTTACTGCACAGGGAGATGTATGTCGGGCCGTGATGTTTATTGTACAGTGGGAGGTATGTCGGGCCATGATGGTTACTGTACACTGGGAGGTATGTAGGGCCGTGATGGTTATTGTACAATGGGAGGTATGTCAGACCGTGATGGTTATTGTACAGTGGGAGGTATGTCGGGCCGTGATGGTTACTGTACAGTGAGAGGTATGACAGGCCATGATAGATGGTGTACAGAGGGAGGTAATTCTGACCGTGATGGTTACTGTACAGTGGGGAGTATGTCGGGCCTTGATGGTTACTGTACAGTGGGAGGTATGTCGGGCCGTGATGGTTACTGTACAGTGAGAGGTATGACAGGCCATGATAGATGGTGTACAGAGGGAGGTAATTCTGACCGTGATGGTTACTGTACAGTGGGAGGTATGTCGGGCCATGATGGTTACTGTCCAGTGGGAGGTATGTCGGGCCATGATGGTTACTGTACAGTGCGAGGTATGTCGGGCCGTGACTGTTACTGTACAGTTGGTAGCATGTCGGGCCGTGATGGATACTGTACAGTGAGGGAAGGTCGGGCCATGACGGTTACTGTACAGTGGGTGGTATGTCCGCCGTGATAGTTACTGTCCATTGAAAGGTATGTCGGTCTGTGAGAGTTACGGTACAGTGGAAGGTATGTCGGGCCGTGATGGTTACTGCACAGGGAGATGTATGTCGGGCCGTGACGGTTACTGTACAATGGGGAGTATGTCGGGCCGTGATGGTTACTGCACAGGGAGATGTATGTCGGGCCATGATGTTTATTGTACAGTGGGAGGTATGTCGGGCCATGATGGTTACTGTACACTGGGAGGTATGTAGGGCCGTGATGGTTATTGTACAATGGGAGGTATGTCAGACCGTGATGGTTATTGTACAGTGGGAGGTATGTCGGGCCGTGATGGTTACTGTACAGTGAGAGGTATGACAGGCCATGATAGATGGTGTACAGAGGGAGGTAATTCTGACCGTGATGGTTACTGTACAGTGGGGAGTATGTCGGGCCTTGATGGTTACTGTACAGTGGGAGGTATGTCGGGCCGTGATGGTTACTGTACAGTGAGAGGTATGACAGGCCATGATAGATGGTGTACAGAGGGAGGTAATTCTGACCGTGATGGTTACTGTACAGTGGGAGGTATGTCGGGCCATGATGGTTACTGTCCAGTGGGAGGTATGTCGGGCCATGATGGTTACTGTACAGTGCGAGGTATGTCGGGCCGTGACTGTTACTGTACAGTTGGTGGCATGTCGGGCCGTGATGGTTACTGTAGAGTGGGATGAATGTCGGGCTGTGATGCTTACTGTACAGTGGGAGATAGGTCGGGCCGTGATGGTTACTGTACATTTGGAGGTATGTCGGGCCCTGATGGTTACTATACAGTGGGAGGTATATCAATCCATGATCGTTACTGTGCAGTGGGAGGCATGTCAGACCGTGATGGTAAATGTACAGTGGGCGTTATATCGATCTGAGGTGGTTACTGTGCAGTGGGATGTGTGTCGGACCGCGATGGTTACTGTACAATGGGAGGTGGGTCGGGCCGTGATGGTTACTGTACAGTGGGAAGTATGTCGGACTGTGATGCTTTCTGTACCGTACAAGGTATGTTAGGCCATGATGGTTAATGTACAGTGGGAGTTATGTGGGGCCATGATGGTTACTGTACATTGGAATGTATGACGTGCCATGATGGTTGTTGTACAGACAGGGAAGGTCGGACCGTGACGGTTACTGTTTAGTTGGTGCTTTGTCCGCCATGATAATTACTGTCCAGTGAAAGATATGTCGGTCCGTGAGAGTTACGGTACAGTGGGAGGTATGTCGGGCCGTGATGGTTGCTGCACAGTGAGAGGCATGTATGTCCATGACGGTTACTGCACATTGGGACTTATGTCGGGCCGTAATGGTTGCTGTACAGTGGGAGGTATGTAGTACCGTGATGGTTACTGTACAGTAGGAGGTATGTCAGGCCGTGATGGTTACTGTTCCAGTGGGAGATATGTCAGAGCGTGATGGTTACTGTATGGTGGGATGAATGGTGGGCTGTGATGCTTACTGTATAGTGGGAATTATGTCGGACTGTGATGGTTACTGTAGAGTGGGAGGTATGTCTGGTCATGATGGTTACTGTACCGTTGGAGGTATGTCGTGCCGGGATGGTTATTGCACAGTGGGTAGTATGTCGGGCCGTAATGGTTACTATACAGTGGGCGTTATATCGATCTGAGGTGGTTACTGTACAGTGGGAGGTATGTTGGACCGTGATGGTTACTGTACAGTGTGATTTTGTCAAGCTGTGATGGTTACTGTACAGTGGGTGCTATGTCGATCTGTGATGGTTATTGTAGAGTGGGAGGTATATCGGGCCGTGATGATTACTGAACAGTGGGATGTATGTTAGTCCGTGATGGTCTCTGTACAGTGGGAGGTATGTCGCAGTGCGATGGTTACTGTACAATGGGAGGTATCTTGGGCCATGATGGTTACTGTTCACTGGCAGATATGTTGGTGCGTGATGGTTACTGTACAGTAGGCGGTATGTCAGGCCGTGATGGTAACTGTACAGTGAGAGGTATGTGGGGGCGTGATGGTTACTGTACAGTGGGGAGTATGTCGAGCCGTGATGGTTACTGTACAGTGGGAGGTATGTCGGGCCATGATGGTGAATGTACAGTGGGAGGTATGTATGGCCGTGACTCTTACAGTATAGTAGGTGGTATGTCGGACCGTGATGGTTATGTAAAGTGGGTGGTCTGTCGGGCCATGATGGCTAGTGTACAGTGGGAGGTATGTTGGGCCGTGATGGTTATTGTGCAGTGGGAGGTATTTCGGGCCGTGAAGGTTACTGTACAATGGGGAGTATGTGGGGCCGTGAAAGTTACTGTTCAGTGGGAGATATGACGGGCCGTAATGGTTACTGTAAAGTGAGAGGTATGACGTGTGGTGATGGTTAGTGTACAGTGGCAAGTATGTCAGACCGTGATGGTTACTGTACAGTGGGAGGTATGTCAGAGCGTGATGGTTACTGTACAGTGGGAGGTATGTCGGGTCGTGATGGTTACTGTACAGTTGGAGGTATGTCGTGCCGTGATGGTTATTGTACAGTGGGTAGTATGTTACGCTGTGATGGTTACTATACAGTGGGAGGTATATCGATCCTTGATTGTTACTGTGCAGTGGGAGGCATGTCGGACCGTGATGGTAAATGTACAGTGGGCGATATGTCGGGCCGTGATGTTCACTGTACAGTGGGCGTTATATCGATCTGAGGTGGTTACTGTACAGTGGGATGTATGTCGGACCGTGATGCTTTCTGTACCGTACGAGATATGTTACGCCGTGATGGTTAATGTACAGTGGGAGGTATGTGGGGCCGTGATGGTTATTGTACATTGGAATGTATGACGTGCCATGATGGTTGCTGTACAGAGAGGGAAGGTCGGACCGTGACGGTTACTGTTCAGTTGGTGGTATGTCCGCCATGATAGTTACTGTCCAGTAAAAGATATGTCGGTCCATGAGAGTTACGGTACAGTGGGAGGTAAGTCGGGCCGTGATTTATTGCTGCACAGTGAGAGGCATGTCTGTCCGTGACAGTTACTGTCCAGTGGGGGATATGTCTGCGGTGATGGTTATTGTACAGTGGGACTTATGTCGGACTGTAATTGTTGCTGTACAGTGGGAGGTATATCGGGCCGTGACGGTTACTGTACCGTGGGTGGTATGTCTGCCGTGATAGGTACTGTCCATTGAAAGGTATTTCGGTCCGTGAGAGTTACGGTACAGTGGAAGGTATGTCGGGCCGTGATGGTTACTGTACAGTGGGATGTACTTTGTTCCATGATGGTCACTGTACAGTGGGAGGTATGTCGCAGTGTGATGGTTACTGTACAATGGGAGGTATCTTGGGCCGTGATGGTTACAGTTCGGTGGGAGATATGTTGGTGCGTGATGGTTACTGTACAGTAGGAGGTATGTCAGGCCGTGATTATAACTGTACAGTGAGAGGTATGTGGGGGAGTGACGGTTACTGTACAGTGAGAGGAACGTCGGGCCGTGATGGTTACTGTACAGTGGGAGGTATGTAGGGCCGTGATGGTTATTGTACATTGGGAGGTATGTAGGGCCGTGATGGTTATTGTACATTGGGAGGTATGTGGGGCCATGATGGTGACTGTACATTGGAATGTATGACGTGCCATGATGGTTGCTGTACAGAGAGGGAAGGTCGGACCGTGACGGTAACTGTTCAGTTGGTGGTATGTCCGTCATGATAGTTACTGTCCAGTGAAAGGTATGTCGGTCCGTGAGAGTTACGGTACAGTGGGAGGTATGTCGGGCCGTGATGGTTGCTGCACAGTGAGAGGCATGTCTGTCCGTGACGGTTACTGCACAGTGGGAGATATGTTGGGCCATGATGGTTATTGTACAGTGGGAGGTATGTCGGGCCGTAATAGTTATTGTACAGTGGGAGGTATGTACGGCCGTGATGGTTATTGTACAGTGAGAGGTATGCCGGGCCATGACGGTTACTGTACAATGGGGAGTATGTCGGGCCGTGATGGTTGCTGAACAGTGGGCGGTATGTTTGGCTGTGATTGTTACTGTACAGTGGGAGATATGTCGGGCCGTAATGGTTACTGTTTCAGTGGGAGATATGTCAGAGCGTGATGGTTACTGTATGGTGGGATGAATGGTGGGCTGTGATGCTTACTGTATAGTGGGAATTATGTCGGACTGTGATGGTTACTGTAGAGTGGGAGGTATGTCTGGTCGTGATGGTTACTGTACCGTTGGAGGTATGTCGTGCCGGGATGGTTATTGCACAGTGGGTAGTATGTCGGGCCGTGATGGTTACTATACAGTGGGCGTTATATCGATCTGAGGTGGTTACTGTACAGTGGGAGGTATGTTGGACCGTGATGGTTACTGTACAGTGTGATTTTGTCAAGCTGTGATGGTTACTGTACAGTGGGAGGTATGTCAGGACGTGATGGTTACTGTACAGTGGGTGGTATGTCGGGCCGTGATGATTACTGAACAGTGGGATGTATGTTGTTCCATGATGGTTACTGTACAATGGGAGGTATCTTGGGCCGTGATGGTTACTGTTCGGTGGGAGATATGTTGGTGCGTGATGGTTACTGTACAGTAGGAGGTATGTCAGGCCGTGATTATAACTGTACAGTGAGAGGTATGTGGGGGAGTGACGGTTACTGTACAGTGAGAGGAACGTCGGGCCGTAATGGTTACTGTACAGTGGGAGGTATGTCGGGCCGTGACGGTTACTTTACAGTGAGAGGTACGTTGGGCCGTGACGGTTACTGTAAAGTGGGTGGTATGTCGGGCCGTGATGGATACTGTACAGTGAGGGAATGTCGGGCCGTGACGGTTACTGTACAATGGGTGGTATGTCCGCCGTGATAGTTACTGTCCATTGAAAGGTATGTCGGTCTGTGAGAGTTACGGTACAGTGGAAGGTATGTCGGGCCTTGATGGTTACTGCACAGTGAGAGGTATGTGGGGCCATGATGGTTACTGTACATTGGAATGTATGACGTGCCATGATGGTTGCTGTACAGAGAGGGAAGGTCGGACCGTGACGGTTACTGTTCAGTTGGTGGTATGTCCGTCATGATAGTTACTGTCCAGTGAAAGGTATGTCGGTCCGTGAGAGTTACGGTACAGTGGGAGGTATGTCGGGCCGTGATGGTTGCTGCACAGTGAGAGGCATGTCTGTCCATGACGGTTACTGCACAGTGGGAGGTATGTCGGGCCGTAATAGTTATTGTACAGTGGGAGGTATGTACGGCCGTGATGGTTATTGTACCGTGAGAGGTATGCCGGGCCATGACGGTTACTGTACAATGGGGAGTATGTCGGGCCGTGATGGTTGCTGAACAGTGGGCGGTATGTTTGGCTGTGATTGTTACTGTACAGTGGGAGGTATGTCGGGCCGTAATGGTTACTGTACAATGGGAGGTATGTTGGGCCGTGATGGTTACTGTACAGTGAGAGGTATGTCGGGCCGTGATGGTTACTGTACAGTGAGAGGTATGACGGGCCTTGATAGTTAGTGCACAGATGGAGGTATTTCGGACCGTGATGGTTACTGTAGAGTGGGAGGTATGTCGGTCCATGATGGTTACCGTCCAGTGGGAGGTATGTCGGGCCATGATGGTGAATGTACAGTGGGAGGGATGTACGGCCGTGACTCTTACTGTACAGTAGGTGGTATGTCGGACCGTAATGGTTACTGTAAAGTGGGTGGTCTTTAGGGCCATGATGGTTACTGTACAGTGGGAGGTATGTCGGGCCATGATGGTTACTGTGCAGTGGGAGGTATGTCGGTGCATGATGGTTACTGTACAGTAGGAGGTATGTCAGGCCGTGATGGTTACTGTTCAGTGCTAGATATGTCAGAGCGTGATGGTTACTGTATGGTGGGATGAATGGCGGGCTGTGATGCTTACTGTACAGTGGGTGGTAGGTCGGGCCGTGATGGTTACTGTACAGTGGGCGTTATATCGATCTGAGGTGGTTACTGTGCAGTGGGATGTCTGTCGGACCGTGATGGTTACTGTACAATGGGAGGTATCTTGGGCCGTGATGGTTACTGTTCAGTGGGAGATATGTTGGTGCGTGATGGTTACTGTACAGTAGGCGGTATGTCAGGCCGTGATGGTAACTGTACAGTGCCAGGTATGTGGGGGCGTGATACTTACTGTACAGTGGGAGGTATGGCAGGACGTGATGGTTACTGTACAGTGGGAGGTATGTCGGACCGTGACGGATACTGTACAGTATGTGGTAGGTCGGGCCGTGATGGATACTGTACAGTGAGGGAAGGTCGGGCCATGACGGTTACTGTACAGTGGGTGGTATGTCCGCCATGATAGTTACTGTCCATTGAAAGGTATGTCGGTCTGTGAGAGTTACGGTACAGTGGAAGGTATGTCGGGCCGTGATGGTTACTGCACAGGGAGATGTATGTCGGGCCGTGACGGTTACTGTACAATGGGGAGTATGTCGGGCCGTGATGGTTACTGCACAGGGAGATGTATGTCGGGCCGTGATGTTTATTGTACAGTGGGAGATATGTCGGGCCATGATGGTTACTGTACAGTGGGGAGTATGTCGGGCCGTGATGGTTATTGTACAGAGAGAGGTATGTCGGGTCCTGACGGTTATTGTACAGTGAGAGGTCTGTCGGGCTGTGACGGTTACTGTACAGTGAGAGGTACGCCGGGCCTTGATGGTTACTGTACAGTGGGAGGTATGTCAGGATGTGATGTTTACTGTACAGTGAGAGGTCGGTCGGGCCGTGATGGATACTGTACAGTGGTGGTATGTCCGCCATAATAGTTACTGTCCATTGAAAGATATGTCGGTCCGTGAGAGTTGCGGTACAGTGGAAGGTATGTCGGGACTTGATGGTTACTGCACAGTGAGAGGTATGTCGGGCCGTGATAGTTATTGTACAGTGGGAGGTATGTAGGGCCGTGACGGTTATTGTACAATGGGATGTATGTCGGGCCATGACGGTTACTGTTCAATGGGGAGTATGTTGAGCCGTGATGGTTACTGAACAGTGAGCGGTATTTCGGGCCGCGATAGTTATTGTACAGTGTGAGGTATGTCGGGCCCTGATGGTTATTGTACAGTGCGAGGTATGTCGGGCCGTGATGGTTACTGTACAGTGGGGAGTATGTCGGGCCGTGACAGTTACTGTACAATGGGGAGTATGTCGGGCCGTGATGGTTACTGAACAGTGGGCGGTATTTTTGGCTGTGATTGTTACTGTACAGTGGGAGGTATATTGGGCCGTAATGGTTACTGTACAGTGCGAGGTAACTCGGACCATGATGGTTACTGTACAGTGGGAGGTATATCGGGCCGTGACGGTTACTGTACCGTGGGTGGTACGTCTGCCGTGATAGGTACTGTCCATTGAATGATATTTCGGTCCGTGAGAGTTACGGTACAGTGGAAGGTATGTCGGGCCGTGATGGTTACTGTACAATGAGAGGTATGACGGGCCATGATAGTTAGTGTACAGAGGGAGGTAATTCGGACCGTTATGGTTACTGTACAGTGGGAGGTATGTTGGGCCGTGATGGCGACTGTACCGTGGGATGTATTTGGGGCCGTGATGTTTACTGTACAGTGGGATGTGTGTTGGGTCGTAATGGTTATTGTACAGTGGGAGGTATGTCGGTCCATGATGGTTACTGTCCAGTGGGAGGTATGTCGGGCCATGATGGTGAATGTACAGAGGGAGGGATGTATGGCTGTGACTCTTACTGTACAGTAGGTGGTATGTCGGACCGTGATGGTTACTGTAAAGTGGGTGGTCTGTCGGACCATGATGGTTACTGTACAGTGCGAGGTATGTCGGGCCGTGACTGTTACTGTACAGTTGGTGGCATGTCGAGCCGTGATGGTTACTGTACAGTGGTAGGTATGTTGGGCCGTGATGGTTATTGTGCAGTGGGAGGTATTTCGGGCTGTGAAGGTTACTGTACAATGGGGTGTATGTGGGGCCGTGAAAGTTACTGTTCAGTGGGAGATATGTCGGTGCGTGATGGTTACTGTACGGTGGGATGAATGTCGGGCTGTTATGCTTACTGTACAGTGGGAGGTAGGTCGGGCCGTGAGGGTTGCTGTACAGTGGGAATTATGTTGGACTGTGATGGTTACTGTACAGTGGGAGGTATGTCGGGTCGTGATGGTTACTGCACATTTGAAGGTATGTCATGCCGTGATGGTTATTGTACAGTGGGTAGTATGTCGGGCCGTGATGGTTACTATACAGTGGGAGGAATATCGATCCGTGATCGTTACTGTGCAGTTGGAGGCATGTCGGACCGTGATGGTAAATGTACAGTGGGTGATATGTCGGGCCGTGATGTTCACTGTACAGTGGGCGTTATATCGATCTGAGGTGGTTACTGTGCAGTGGGATGCGTGTCGGACCGTGATGTTTACTGTACAATGGGAGGTAGGTCGGGCCGTGATCGTCACTATACAGTGGGAAGTATGTCGGACTGTGATGGTTACTGTACAGTGGGAGGTATATCGGTCCGTGATGCTTCCTGTACAGTAAGAGGTATGTTAGGCCGTGATGGATAATGTACAGTGGGAGGTATGTCGGGCCGTGATGTTTACTGTACAGTGTGAGGTTTGTCAAGCCGTGATGGTTACTGTACAGTGGGAGGTATATCGGGCCGTGATGGTTACTGTACAGTGGGAGGTATGTCGCAGTGTGATGGTTACTGTACAGTGGGAGGTATCTTGGGCCGTGGTGGTTACTGTTCAGTGGGAGATATGTTGGTGCGTGATGGTTACTGTACAGTAGGCGGCATGTCAGGCCGTGATGGTAACTGTACAGTGAGAGGTATGTGGGGGCGTGATGGTTACTGTACAGTGGGAGGTATGTCAGGACGTGATGGTTACTGTACAGTGAGAGGTATGTCGGGCTGTGACGGTTACTGTACAGTGAGAGGTACGTCGGGCCGTGACGGTTACTGTACAGTGGGCGGAATGTCGGACCGTGACGGTTACTATACAGTGGCTGGTAGGTCGGGACGTGATGGATACTGTACAGTGAGGGAAGGTCAGGCCATGACGATTACTGTACAGTGGGTGGTATGTCCGCCATGATAGTTACTGTCCATTGAATCTTATGTCGGTCCGTGAGAGTTACGGTACAGTGGAAGGTTTGCCGGGCCGTGATGGTTACTGCACAGTGAGAGGTATGTCGGGTCGTGATAGTTATTGTACAGTGGGAGGTATGTAGGGCCGTGATGGTTATTGTACAATGGGAGGTATGTAGGGCCGTGATGGTTATTGTACAATGGGAGGTATGTAGGGCCGTGATGGTTATTGTTACAATGGGAGGTATGTAGGGCCGTGATGGTTATTGTACAATGGGAGGTATGTAGGGCCGTGATGGTTATTGTACAATGGGAGGTATGTAGGGCCGTGATGGTTATTGTTACAATGGGAGGTATGTCAGGCCGTGACGGTTACTGTACAATGGGGAGTATGTGGGGCTGTGATGGTTACTGAACAGTGGGAGGTATGTCGGGCCGTGATAGTTATTGTACAGTGGGAGGTATGTAGGGCCGTGATAGTTATTGTACAATGGGAGGTATGTCAGGCCGTGACGATTACTGTACAATGGGGAGTATGTGGGGCCGTGATGGTTACTGAACAGTGGGCGGTATTTTGGGCCGTGATGGCGACTGTACAGAGGGAGGTATGTCGTTCCGTGACGGTTACTGCACAGTGGGGAGTATGTCGAGCCGTGATGGTTACTGTACAGTGGGATGTATGTTGGGTCATAGTGGTTATTGTACAGTGGGAGCTATGCGGGGTCATGATGGTTCCTGTACAGTGGGAGGTATGTTGGTCCATGATGGTTACCGTCCGGTGGGAGGTATGTCGGGCCATGAATGTTACTGTACAGATGGTGGCATGTCGGGCCGCGATGGCTACTGTACAGTGGGAGATATGTAGCGCCGTGAAGGTTATTGTGCAGTGGGAGGTATTTCGGGCCGTGAAGGTTACTGTACAATGGGGAGTATGTCGGGCCGGGATGGTTACTGTTCAGTGGGAGATTTGCAGTGCGTGATGGTTACTGTACAGTAGGAGGTATTTCAGGCCATGATGGTAACTATTCAGTGGTAGGTATGTGGGGGCGTGATGGTTAATGTACAGTGGGAGGTATGTCAGGACATGATGCTTACTGAAAAGTGAGTGGTATGTCTGGCTGGGACAGTTACTGTACAGTGAGAGGTACGTCGGGCCGTGACAGTTACTGTACAGTGGGATGTATGTTGGAAAGCGACGGTTACTGCACAGTGTGAGTTGTGTCGGGCCGTGACCGTTACTATTCAGTGGGTGGTATGTCCACCGTGACAGTTACTGTCCAGTGAAAGGTATGTCTGGCCGTGATGGATATTGTACATTGCGAGTTATGTTGGTCCGTGATGGTTACTGTACAGTGGGAGGTATGTCGGGCTGTGATAGTTATTGTACAGTGGGAGGTATGTCCAGCCGTGACGGTTACTGTACAATGGGGAGTATGTCGGGCCATGATGGTTACTGTACAGTGTGTGGTATGTTTGGAAGTGATGGTTACAGTACAGTGGGAGGTAAGTCAGGCCGTAGTGGTTATTGTACAGTGGGAGGTATGTCGGGCCATGATGGTTACTGTACAGTGGGAGGTATGTCGGGCCATGATGGTTACTGTACAGTGAGAGGTATGACAGGCCATGATAGTTACTGTACAGAGGGAGGTAATTCGGACCGTGATGGTTACTGTACAGTGGGAGGTATGATGGGCCGTGATGGTTACTGTACAGTGTGAGGTATGTCAGACCGTGATAGTTTCTTTACGGTTGGATGTATGTCCGGCTGTGATGGTTACGGTACAGTGGGAGGCATGTCGGACCGTGATGGTTACTGTACAGTGTGAGGTTTGTCAAGCCGTGATGGTTAAATTACAGTGGGAGGTATGTCGGGCCGTGATGGTCACTGTAAAGTGGGAAGTATGTCAGCATGTGATGGTTCCTATACAGTGCGAGGTATGTTAGGCCGTGATGGTTACTGTACAATGGGAGGTATGTTGTTCCATGATGGTTACTGTACAGTGGGAGTTATGTCGCGGTGTGATGGTTACTGTACAATGGGAGGTATGTCAGGCCACGATGGTAACTGTACAGTGGTAGGTATGTTGGGGGCGTGATGGTTACTGTACAGTGGGAGGTATGTCAGGACGTGATGGTTACTGTACATTGGGTGGTAGGTCAGGCCTTAATGGATACTGTACAGTGAGGGAAGGTCGGGCCGTGACGGTTACTGTTCAGTGGGTGGTATTCCGCCATGGTAGTTACAGTCCAGTGAAAGGTATGTCGGTCCGTGAAAGTTACGGTACAGTGGGAGGTATGTCGGGCCGTGATGGTTACTGCACAGTGAGAGGTATGTCTGTCCGTGACGGTTACTGCACAGTGGGAGATATGTCGGGCCGTGATGGTTATTGTACAGTGGGAAGTATGTCGAGACGTGATGGGGACTTTACAGTGGGAGGTATATCGATCCGTGATGGTTACTGTGCAGTGGGAAGCATGTCGGACCATGATGGTGACTGTACAGTGGGTGGTATGTCGGGCCGTGATGGTTACTGTATAGTGAACGGTATGTCGGGCTGTGATCGTTACCTTACAGTGGGAGGTATGTCAGGCCGTTTTGGTTACTGTACAGTGGGGGGTATGTCGGGCTGTGATGGTTACTGTACAGTGGGAGATATGTCGGGGTGCGATGCTTACTTTACAATGGGAGGTAACTCGGGCCGTGATGGTTACTGTACAGTGGGAGGTATGTCAGTCTGTGAAGGTTACTGGACAGGAGGATGTATGTTAGGCCGTAATGGTTACTATATAGTGGGCGGTATGTGGGGGCGTGATGTGTACTGTACAGTGGGAAGTATGTCAGACCGTGATGGTTACTGTACAGTGAGAGGTATGTCGGGCCGTGATGGTTACTGTACTGTGGGGAGTATGTCGGGGCGTGATGGTTACTCGAGAGTGGGGAGTGTGTCGGGCCGTAATGGTTACTGTACAGTGGGAGGTATCTCGGGCCGTGATTGTTACTGTCCAGTGGGAGGTATGTCGTGCCATGATGATTATTGGACAGTGGGAAGTATTTCGGGCCGTGATGGTTAGTGTACAGTGGGAGCTATGTCGGGCTGTGAAGGTTACTGTACTGTGGGAGGTATGTCGGGCGGTGATAGTTACTGTACAGTGGGAGGTATGTCGGGCCGTGATGGTTACTGTGCAGTGGGAGGTATGTCGGGCGGTGATGGCTACTGTACAGTGGGAGGTATGTCGGGTTGTGTTGGTTACTGTACATTCGTAGGTATGTCGTGCCTTGATGGTTATTGTACAGTGGGAAGTATGTTGGGCCGTGATGTTTACTGTACAGTGGGCGGTATATCGATCTGTGATGGTTTCTGTGCAGTGGAAGATGTGTCGGACCGTAATAGTTACTGTACAATGGGCGGCATGTCAGGCCGTGATGGTTAACGTACAGTGGGCGGTATGTTGGGCCGTGATGGTTACTCTACAGGAGGAGGTATGTTATTCCGTGATGGGAAACTGTACAGTGGGAGGTATGTTGGGGCTTGATGGTTACTGTACAGTGAGAGGTATGTTGGGCAGTGACGGTTACTGTACAGTGGGATCTTTGTCGGGCTGTGAAGAATACTATACAGTGAGAGGTATTACGGGCCGTGATGGTTACTGTACAGTGGGAAGTATATCAGTCCGTGATGGTTACTGTTCAATGGGAGGTATGTCGGGGTCGTGATGGTTACTGTACAGTGGGCGATATATTGGGCCGTGATGGTTACTGTACAGTGGGAGGTATGTCGGACCGTGATGGTTACTGTACAGTGGGTGGAATGTTGGGGTGTGATGGTTACTGGACAGAGGGAGGTATGTCGGGCCGTGATGAAAGCTGTAGGGTGGGAGTTATTTCGCACCGTGACGGTTTCTGAACAGTGGGAGGGATGTTAGGCCGTGATGGTTACTGTACAGTGGGAGGTATGTCGGGCCGTGATGGTTACTGTACAGTGGGAGGTATGTCGGGCCGTGATGGTTACTGTACAGTGGGAGGTATGTCGGGCCGTGATGTTTATTGTACAGTGGGAGGTAGGTCGGACCGTGATGGTTACAGTACAGTGGGAGATATGTCGGGTCATAATGGTTCCTGTACAGTGGGAGATATGTCTGGCTGTGATATTTACTGTACAGTGGAGGTATGTTGGGCCGTGATGGTTACAGTACAGTGGGAGATATGTCAGGCCGAGATGGTTACTGTACAGTGGGAGTTATGTCGGTCCGTGATGGTTACTCTACAGTGGGACGTATGTCTGACCGTAATGGTGACTGTACAGTGGGCGGTATGTCGGGCCGTGATGGTTACTATACAGTGGGTGGTAAGTCAGTCCATGCTCGTTAATGTACAGTGGGAGGTATGTCGGGCCGTGATGGTTTCTGTACAATGGGAGGTATATCGGGCCGTGATGGTTACAGTACAGGTGGCTTTATGTTAGGCCGTGATGGTTAACTGTACAGTGGGAGGTATGTTTGGGCGTGATGGGAACTGTACAGTGGGAGGTATGTCAGGCCATGACGGTTACTGTACAGTGGGATCTATGTCGGGCTGTGAAGAATACTTTACAGTAGGAGGTATGTCGAGCCGTGATAGTTCCTGTTCAATGGGAGTTATATCGGGCTGTGATGGTTACTGTACAGTGGGAGGTATGTCGTGCTTTGACGGTTATTGTACAGTGGGAGGTATGTCGTGCTTTGACGGTTATTGTACAGTGGGAAGTATGTCGGGCCGTGATGGTTTCTGTACAATGGGAGGTATATCGGTGTGAGATGGTTACTGTACAATGGGAGGCATGTCGTGCTCTGATGGTTACTGTACAGTGGGAGGTATGTCCGTCAGTGATGGTTACTGTACAGGAGGAGGTATGTTAGGGCGTGGTGGGAACGGTACAGTGGGAGGTATGTTAGGGCGTGGTGGGAACGGTACAGTGGGAGGTTTGCCAGGCCATGATCGTTACTGTACAGTGAGATGTATGTCGGGCCGTGATGGTTTCTGTACAGTGGGAAGTAAATATGGCTGTGATGGTAACTGTTCAGTGGGAGGTATGTCGGGGTGTGATGGTTACTGTACAGTGGGAGGTATGTCGGGGTGTGATGGTTACTGGACATAGGGAGGTATGTCGGGCTGTGACGGAAGCTGTAGGGTGGGAATTATTTCGGGCCGTACGGTTTCTGAACAGTGGGAGGGATGTTGGGCCGTGATGGTTACTGTACAGTGGGTGGTATGTCGGGACGTGATAGTTACTGTGCAGTGGGAGGTAGGTCGGGCCGTGATGGTTACAGAACAGTGGGACGTCTGGCGGGCCCGTGATGGTTACTGTACAGTGGGAGGTATGTCGGGTCATGATGGTTCCTGCATAGTGGGAGGTATGTCGGGCCGTGATAGTTACTGTATAGTGAGAGGTATGTCGGGCTGTGACGGTTACTGTACAGTGAGAGGTATTTCTGACCGTGACCGTTACTGTACAGTGGGAGATATGTGGGGCCGTGATGATTACTGTACAATGGGAGGTATGTCGGGCCGTGATGGTTACTGTACAGTGGGAGGTATGTCGGACCGTGATGGTTATTGTACAGTGGGAGGGATGTCGGGCCGTGATGGTTACTGTACAGTGGGAGGTATGTCGGGCCGTGATGGTTACTGTACAGTGGGAGGTATGTCGGTGTGAGATGGTTACTGTACAATGGGAGGTATGTCGGGCTGTGATGGTTACTGTACAGTGGGAGGTATGTTGGTCCGTGGTGGTTACTGTACAGGAGGAGGTATGTTAGGTCGTGAAGGTTAACTATACAGTGGGAGGTAGTTTGGGGCGTGATGGGAACTGTACAGTGGGAGGTATGTCAGGCCTTGATCGTTACTGTACAGTGAGAGGTATGTCGGGCCGTGATGGTTACTGTACAGTGGAATCTATGTCGGGCTGTGAAGAATACTATACGATGCGAGATATGTCAGGCCGTGATGGTAACTGTACAGTGGGAGGTAAGTCAGTCTGTGCTCGTTTCTGTACAGTGGGAGGTATGTCGGGCCGTGATGGTTTCTGTACAATGGGAGGTATTTCGGGCCGTGACGGTTACTGTACAGTGCGAAGTATGTCATGGTGTGATGGTTACTGTACAATGCGAGGTATGTCGGGCCGTGTTTGTTACTGTACAGTAGGAAGTATGTTAGGCCGGGATGGTTACTGTACATTGGGAGGTATGTCGGGCCGTGATGGTTACTGTACAGTGGGAGGAATGTCGGGGTGTGATGGTTACTGTACAGTGGAGGTATGTTGGGCCGTGATGGTTAGAGTACAGTGGGAGATATGTCAGGCCGAGATGGTTACTGTACAGTGGGAGTTATGTCGGTCCGTGATGGTTACTCTACAGTGGGACGTATGTCTGACCGTAATGGTGACTGTACAGTGGGCGGTATGTCGGGCCGTGATGGTTACTATACAGTGGGTGGTAAGTCAGTCCATGCTCGTTAATGTACAGTGGGAGGTATGTCGGGCCGTGATGGTTTCTGTACAATGGGAGGTATATCGGGTCGTGATGGTTACAGTACAGGTGGCTTTATGTTAGGCCGTGATGGTTAACTGTACAGTGGGAGGTATGTTTGGGCGTGATGAGAACTGTACAGTGGGAAGTATGTCAGGCCATGACGGTTACTGTACAGTGGGATCTATGTCGGGCTGTGAAGAATACTTTACAGTAGGAGGTATGTCGAGCCGTGATGGTTCCTGTTCAATGGGAGTTATATCGGGCTGTGATGGTTACTGTACAGTGGGAGGTATGTCGTGCTTTGACGGTTATTGTACAGTGGGAGGTATGTCGTGCTTTGACGGTTATTGTACAGTGGGAAGTATGTCGGGCCGTGATGGTTTCTGTACAATGGGAGGTATATCGGTGTGAGATGGTTACTGTACAATGGGAGGCATGTCGTGCTCTGATGGTTACTGTACAGTGGGATGTATGTCCGTCAGTGATGGTTACTGTACAGGAGGAGGTATGTTAGGCTGTGATGGTTAACTGTACAGTGGGAGGTATGTTAGGGCGTGGTGGGAACGGTACAGTGGGAGGTTTGCCAGGCCATGATCGTTACTGTACAGTGAGATGTATGTCGGGCCGTGATGGTTTCTGTACAGTGGGAAGTAAATATGGCTGTGATGGTTACTGTACAGTGCGAGGTATGTCGGGGTCGTGATGGTTACTGTACAGTGGGTGGTATATCGATCCATGATGGTTACTGTGCAGTGGGAGGTATGTCGGACCGTGATCGTTACTGTACAGTGGGAGGTTTGTCGGGCTGTGATAGTTTATGTACAGTGGGAAGTATGTCTGGCTGTGATGGTTACTGTACAGTGCGAGGTATGTCGGGCCTTGATGTTTACTGTACAGTGGGAGGTATTTCTGACCGTGACCGTTACTGTACAGTGGGAGATATGTCGGGGTGTGATGGTCATTGTACAGTGGGAGGTTTGTCGCGGTGTGATGGTTACTGGACAGAGGGAGTTATGTCGGGCCATGACGGTTTCTGAACAGTGGGATGGATGTTGGGCTGTGATGGTTACTGTACAGTGGGTGGTATGTCGGGCTGTGATGGGTACTGTACAGATGGAGGTATATCGGTCCGTGATGTTTATTCTACAGTGGGAGGTAGGTAGGGCCGTGATGGTTACAGTACAGTGGGAGATATGAAAGTGCCGTGATGGTTTCTGTACAGTAGGAGGTATGTCAGGCCGTGACGGTTACTGTACAGTGGGAGGTGTTTTGGGATGTGATGGTTACTGTACAGCAGGAGGTATGTCAGGCCGTGACGGTTACTGTACAGTGGGAGGAATGTCATGCCGTGGTGGCTATTGTACAGTGGGAGGTATGTCAGGGTGTGATGGTTACTGTATAGTGAGAGGTATGTCAGGCCTTGATGTTTACTGTACAGTGGGAGGTATTTCTGACCATGACCGTTACTGTACAGTGGGAGATATGTGGGGCCGTGATGATTACTGTACAATGGGAGGTATATCGGCCTGTGATGGTAACTGTACTGTAGGAGGTATGTCGGACCGTGATGGTTACTGTACAGTGGGAGGGATGTCTGACCATGACCGTAACTGTACAGTGGGAGGTTTTACGGGCCGTGATGGTTACTGTACAGTGGGCGGTATGTCGGGCCGTGGTGGTTACTGTACAGTGGGAGATATGTCGGGGTGTGATGCTCACTGTACAGTGGAAGGTTGGTCGGGCTGTGATGGCTATTGTACAGTGGGAGGCATGTCGGGCCGTGATGGTTAGTGTACAGTAGGAGGTATGTATGGCCGTGATGGTTACTGTACAGTGGGAGGTATGTCGGTCTATGATGGTTACTGTACAGTGGGAGGTATGTCGGGCCGTGACAGTTACTGTACAGGGAGATGCATGTCGGGCAGTTACGGTTATGTACAGTGGAAGGTATGTCGAGCCGTGATGGAGACTGCACAGTGGGAGGCATGTCGGGCCATGATGGTTACTGTACATTGGGAGGTCTGTCGGTCCGTGATGGTTACTGTACAATGGGGAGTAGGTCAGGCCGTGATGGTTATTGTACAGTGGAGAGTCTGTCGGGACGTGATGGATACTGTACAGTGGGAGGTATGTCGGGGTGTGATGGTTACTGTAGAGTGTGAGGCATCCCGGGCCGTGACAGTTACTGTACAGTGGGAGGTATGTAGGGGTGTGATGGTTACTGAACAGTGAGAGGGATGTCGGGCAGTGACGGTTACTGTACAGTGGGAGGTATGTCGGTCGGTGATGATTACTGTACAGTGGGATGCAGATCGGGTCGTGATGGTTACTGTGCAGTGAGTGGTAGGTCGGGCCGTGATGGTTACTTTACAACGAGAGGTATGTCCGGCCGTGACGGTTTCTGTACAGTGGGAGGTATGTCGGGCCGTGATGGTTACTGAACAGTGAGAGGGATGTCGGGCAGTGACGGTTACTGTACAGTGGGAGGGATGTCGGTCGGTGATGATTACTGTACAGTGGGATGCAGATCGGGTCGTGATGGTTACTGTGCAGTGAGTGGTAGGTCGGGCCGTGATGGTTGTTGTACAGTGGGAGATTTGTCTGCCGAGATGGTTACTGTACAGTGGGAGGCAGGTCGTGCTGTGATGGTTACTGTACAATGGGAGGTATGTTGGGCCGTAATGGTTATTGTACAGTGGGAAATATGTCGGGCTGTGATGGTAACTTTACAGTGATAGGTATTTTGGGCCGTGTCATTTACTGTACAGTGGGTGGTATGTCTGAACATGATTGTTACTGTACAGTGGGCCGTTTATCGGACCATGATGTTTCGTGTACAGTGGGAGATATGTCGGGGTGTGATCGTTACTGTACAATGGGGGGTTTGTCGGGGTGTGATAGTTACTGTACAATGGGAGGTTTGTCGGGGTGTAATGGTTACTTTACAGTGGGAGGGATGTTGGTCCATTATGGTAACTGGACATAGGGAGGTATGTCTGGCCGTAATGGAAGCTGTAGTGTGGGAGGTATGTCAGGCCGTGACGGTTTCTGTACAGTGGGAGGGATGTTGGTCCATGATGGTTACTGTACAGTGGGAGGTATCGGATCGTGATGGTTACTGTACAGTAGGAGGTATTCAGGCCGTGACGGTTACTGTACAGTGGGAGGAATGTCCTGCCGTGATGGTTACTGTACAGTGGGAGTTATATCGGGGTGTGATGGTCATGACAGTGGAAGGTATGTGGGCCGTGAGTGTTACTGTACAGTGGAAGGTTTGTCGGGCCGTCATGGTTACTGTACAGTGGGAGGTATATCGGGCTGTGATGGTTACTGTACAGTATGAGGTATGTCGGGCCGTGATGGTTACTGTATAGCGGGAGGTATGTCGGGCTGTGATGGTTACTGTACAGTGGGAGGTATGTCGGTCCGTGATGGTTGTTGTACAGTGGGAGGTATGTCTGGCCGTGATGTTTACTGCACAGTGGGAGGCAGGTCATGCTGTGATGGTTACTGTACAATGAGAGGTATGTTGGGCCGTGATGGTTATTGTACAGTGGGAAATATGTCGGGCTGTGATGGTAACTTTACAGTGATAGATATTTTGGGCCGTGTCGTTTACTGTACAGTGGGAGGTATGTCTGAACATGACCGTTACTGTACAGTGGGCCGTTAGTTGGGCCATGATGTTTACTGTACAGTGGGAGATATGTCGGGGTGTGATCGTTACTGTACAATGGGGGGTTTGTCGGGGTGTGATGGTTACTGTACAGTGGGAGGGATTTTGGTCCATGATGGTAACTGTACAGTGTGAGGTATCGGATCGTGATGGTTACTGTACAGTAGGAGGTATTCAGGCCGTGACGGTTACTGTACAGTGGGAGGTTCGTCGGGGTGTAATGGTTACTGTACAGTGGGAGGGATGTTGGTCCATGATGGTTACTGTACAGTGGGAGGTATGTCGGGCCGTGATGGTTACAGTACAGTGAGACATATGTCGGTCCGGTGATGGTTAGTGTACAGTGGGAGGTTCGTCGGGGTGTAATGGTTACTGTACAGTGGGAGGTATGTTGGTCCATGATGGTTACTGTACAGTGGGAGGTATGTCGGATCGTGATGGTTACTGTATAGTGGGAAGTATGTCGTGCCGTGATGGTTACTGTACAGTAGGAGGTATGTCGGGCCGTGATGGTTACTGTCCAGTTTGAGATAATTTGGACCGTGATGGTTACTGTACAGTGGGAAGTATGTCGGGGTGTGTTTTTTTGTGTGCAATGGGAGGTATGTCGGGCCGTGACGGTTACTGTTCAGTGGTTGGTAGGTCGTGCCGTGATGGTTACTGTACAGTGAGAGGTATGTCGGGCTGTGATTGTTATGCACAATGGGTGGAATGTCCAGCCGTGAAGGTTACTGTGCAGTGAAAGTTATGTCAGGCCGTGAGGGTTGCAGTACAGTGGGAGGTATGTCAGGCCGTGATGGTTACTGTCCAGTTCGAGATATGTTGGACTGTGATGGTTACTGTACAGTGGGAAGTATGTCGGGGTGTGTTTTTTTGGGTACAATGGGTGGTAAGTCAGGCCGTGATGGTTACTGTACAGTGGGAGGTATGTCGGGCCGTGATGGTTACTGTACAGTGGGAGGTATGTCAGGTCGTGATGGTTACTGTACAGGGAGAGGTATGTTGGGCCGTGATGGTTAGTGTACTGTGAGAGGTATATCGGGCCGTGACGGTTACTGTACAGTGGGCTGCATGTCGGCCGTGATGGTTACTGTACAGTGAGAGGTATGTTGGACGTTGATGGTTATTGTATAGTGGGAGTTATGTCCGGCCGTGATGGTTTCTGTACCGTGAGAGGTATGTCGGGCCATGATGATTACTGTACATTGGGAGGTATGTTGGGCCTTGATGATTACTTTACAGTGAAACGTATGTCGGGCCGTGACGATTATTGTACATTGGGAGTTATGTCGGGCCGTGTCGGTTTCTGTACACTGGGAGGTTTGTCGGGCCGTGATGGTTACTGTACAGTTCGATGTATGTTGGACCGTGATGGTTACTGTTCAGTTCGAGGTATGTTGGACCGTGATGGTTACTGTACAGTGGGAGGTATGTTGGGCCTTGACGATTATTGTACATTGGGAGGCATATTGGGCCATGACTGTTAATGTACAATAGGAGGTATGTCGGGCCCTGTTGTTTACTGTACAGTGGGAGGTTTGTCGTGGTGTGATGGTAACTGTACAGTCGGAGGTATGTTGGGCCGTGATGGTTACTGTACAGTAGGAGGTATGTCAGGCCTTGACGATAACTGTACAGTGGGAAGTATGTGGGGGCGTGATGTTAACTGTACAATGGGAGGTATGTCAGGCCTTGATGGTTACTGTACAGTGGATGGTATGCCCGCTGTGTTGGTTTCTGTACAGTGAGAGGTTTGTCGTGCCTTGATGGTTATTTTAAAATGGGAGAAATGTCGGGCCCGTGATGGTTGCTGTACAATGGGAGGTATGTTGGGCTGTGATGGTCACTACAGTGGAAGGTTTGTCGGGCCGTGATGGTTACTGTACAGTGTGAGGTATGTCGGGCCGTGATGGTTACTGCACAGTGTGAGGTATGTCGGGCCGTCATGGTTACTGTACAGTGGGAGGTATGTCGGGCTGTGATGGTTACTGTACAGTGGGACGCAGGTCGGGTCGTGATGGTTACTGTGCAGTGAGAGGTAGGTCGGGCCGTGATGGTTGTTGTACAGTGGGAAAAATGTCGGGCTGTGATGGTAACTTTACACTGATAGGTATTTTGGGCCGTGTCGTTTACTGTACAGTGGGAGGTATGTCTGAACATGACCGTTACTGTACAGTGGGCTGTTTGTCGGGCCATGATGTTTACTGTACAGTGGGAGATATGTCGGGGTGTGATGGTTACTGTACAATGGGAGGTTTGTCGGGGTGTGATGGTTACTGGACAGAGGGAGGTATGTCGGGCCATGACAGTTACTGTACATTGGCAGGTATTTCGGGGTGTGATGGTTACTGTGCAGTGAGAGGTATGTTGGGCCGTGATGGTTATTGTACAGTGGGAAATATGTCGGGCTGTGATGGTAACTTTACAGTGATAGGTATTTTGGGCCGTGTCGTTTGCTGTACAGTGGGAGGAATGTCTGAACATGACCGTTACTGTACAGTGGGCCGTTTGTCGGGCCATGATGTTTACTGTACAGTGGGAGATATGTCGGGCCGTGACGGTTACTGTACAGTGGGCGGTATATCAGGCTGTGATGTTCACTGTATAGTGTGAGGGATGTTGGGCCGTGATGGTTACTGTACAGTGGGAGATATGTCGGGCCATGACGGTTTCTGTACAGTGGGAGGTAGGTCGGGCCGTAATGGTTACTGTACATTGGCAGTAATGTCGGGCTGAGATGGTTACTGTACAGTGTGAAGACTGTCGGGTCGTGATGGTTACTGCACGGTGGGAGGTATGTCGGGCCATGACAGTTACTGTACAGTTGGAAGTATGTTAGGCCATGATGGTTACTGTACAGCGGTAGGCATGTCCGACCGTGATGGTTACTGTACTGTGGCAGGTACGTCGGGCCGTGATAGTTACAGTGAGAGGTATGTCAGGTCGTGACAGTTACTGTACAGTGGGTGAACGTCAGGCCGTGATGGTTACTGTACAGTGGGAGGTATGTCGGGCTATGACGTTTACTGTACAATGGGAGGTATGTCGGGCCGTGAGGGTTACTGTACAGAGAGAGGTATGTCGGGCTGTGATGGTGACTCTATAGTGTGAAGTATGTCGGGCTGTGATGGTTACTGTACTGTGGGAGGTATGTCGGGCCATGCTGGTTACTGTACAGTGTGAAGTATGTCGTGTCGTGATGGTTACTGTACAGTGAGAGGTATGTTGGGCCGTGATGGTTATTGCACAGTGGGAGAAGTATGTTAGGCCATGACGGTTACTGTACAGTGGTAGGCATGTCGGACCGTGATGGTTACTGTACTGTGGCAGGTATGTTGGGCCGTGATGTTTACTGTACAGTGAGAGGTATGTCAGGTCGTGACAGTTACTGTACAGTGGATGTATGTCGGGCCGTGATGGTTAGTGTACTGTGTGCGGTATGTTTGGCTGTGACGTTTACTGTATAATGGGAGGTATGTCGGGCCGTGATGTTTACTGTACAGTGAAAGGTATGTGGTGCCGTGATCGTTACTCTACAGTGTCACGTATGTTGGGCCAGTGATGGTTACTGTGCAGTGGGAGGTACGTCGGGGTGTGATGGTTACTGCAGAGTGGGAGGTGTGTCGGGCTGTGATGGTGACTGTATAGTGTGAGGTATGTTGGGCCATGATGGCTACTGTACAGTGTGACAACTGTCGGGTCGTGATGGTTACTGTACAGTAGGAGGTATTCAGGCCGTGACGGTTACTTTACAGTGGGAGGAATGTCCTGAACAGCGAAAATTTCAGTGTTACTGAACAGTGAAAATTTTGTCGGGCCAAAACGGTCACTGCATGGTGGGAGGTATGTCGGGCCGTGACGGTTACTGTACAGTGGGTGGTATGCCCGCTGTGTTGGTTTCTGTACAGTGAGAGGTTTGTCGTGCCTTGATGGTTATTTTACAGTGGGAGATATGTCGGGCCGAGATGGTTACTGTACAGTGGGATATATGTCGGGCCCGTGATGGTTGCTGTACAATGGGAGGTATGTCGGGCTGTGATGGTCACTACAGTGGAAGGTATGTGGGCCGTGAGTGTTACGGTACAGTGGAAGGTTTGTCGGGCCGTCATTGTTACTGTACAGTGGGAGGTATATCGGGCTGTGATGGTTACTGTACAGTGGCAGGTATGTCGGTCCGTGATGGTAACTGTACAGAGAGAGGTATGTCGGGCCGTGATGGTTACTGTGCAGTGAGAGGTAGGTCGGGCCGTGATAGTTGTTGTACAGTGGGAGGTATGTCTGGCCGTGATGGTTACTGCACAGTGAGAGGCAGGTCGTGCTGTGATGGTTACTGTACAATGAAAGGTATGTTGGGCCGTGATGGTTATTATACAGTGGCAAATATGTCAGGCTGTGATGGTAACTTTACAATGATAGGTATTTTGGGCCATGTCGTTTACTGAACATGGGGAGGTATGTCTGAACATGACTGTTACTGTACAGTGGGCCGTTTGTCGGGCCATGATGTTTACTGTACAGTGGGAGATATGTCGGGGTGTGATGGTTACTGTACAATGGGAGGTTTGTCGGGGTGTGATGGTTACTGGACAGGGAGTGGTATGTCGGGATGTGATGGTTACTGTACAGTGGGAGGGACGTTGGTCCATGATGGTAACCGGACATAGGGAGGTATGTCCGGCCGTAATGAAAGCTGTAGTGTGGGAGGTATGTCGGGCCGTGACGGTTTCTGTACAGTGGGAGGGATGTTAGTCCATGATGGTTACTGTACAGTGGGATGTATGTCGGGCCGTGATGGTTACTGTACAATGGGAGGGATGTTGGTCCATGATGGTAACTGGACATAGGGAGGTATGTCCGGCCGTAATGGAAGCTGTAGTGTGGGAGGTATGTCGTGCCGTGACGGGTTCTGTACAGTGGGAGGTATGTCGTCCGTGACAGTTACTGTACAGTAGTAAGTATATTAGGCCGTGATCGTTACTGTACCGTGGGAGGTATGTCGGACCGTGATGGTTACTGTACAGTGGCAGGTATGTTGGGCCGTTATGGTTACTGTCCAGTTCGAGATATGTTGGACCGTGATTGTTACTGTTAAGTGGCAAGTATGTCGGGGTGTGTTTTTTTGTGTACAATGGGAGGTATGTCAGGTCGTGATGGTTACTGTACAGTGGGCTGCATGTCGGCCGTGATGGTTACTGTAGAGTGAGAGGTATGTCAGGCCGTGATGGTTGTTGTACTGTGGGAGTTATGTTGGGCCGTGATGGTTACTGTAGCGTGAGAGGTATGTCGGGCCGTGACGATTACTGTACAGTGGGAAGTATGTGGGGGCGTGATGTTAACTGTACAGTGGGAGGTATGTCAGGCCTTGATGGTTACTGTACAGTGGGCGGTATGTCAGGCCGTGATGGGTATTGTACAGTAGGATGTATGTCGGTGTGTGATGGTTACAGTACAGAGGGTGGTATATCGGGCTGTGTTGGTTACTGTACAGTGGGAGATGTGTTGGGCCGTGATGTTTGCTGTACAGTGTGAGGTATGTCACGTCGGGACGGTTACTGTACAGTGGGTGGTATGAAGAGCCGTGATGGTTACTGTACAGTGGGAGGTATGTCGGGCCGTGACGTTTACTGTACAGTAGTAAGTATATTAGGCCGTGATCGTTACTGTACAGTGGGAGGTATGTCGGACCGTGATGGTTACTGTACAGTGGCAGGTGCGTCGGTCCGTGATGGTAACTGTACAGAGGGAGGTATGTCGGGCCATGATGGTTACTGTACAGAGAGAGGTATGTTGGGCCGTGATGGTTACTGTGCAGTGAGAGGTAGGTCGGGCCGTGATGGTTGTTGTACAGTGGGAGGTATGTCTGGCCCTGATGGTTACTGCACAGTGGAAGGCAGGTCGTGCTGTGATGGTTACTGTACAATGAGAGGTATGTTGGGCCGTGATGGTTATTATACAGTTGGAAATATGTCAGGCTGTGATGGTAACTTTACAGTGATAGGTATTTTGTGCCGTGTCATTTACCGTACAGTGGGAGGTATGTCTGAACATGACCGTTACTGTACAGTGGGCCGTTTGTCGGGCCATGATGTTTACTGTACAGTGGGAGGTATGTCGGGGTGTGATGGTTACTGTACAATGGGAGGTTTGTCGGGGTGTGATGGTTACTGTACAGTGGGAGGTATGTTGGTCCATGATGGTAACTGGACATTGGGAGGTATGTCCGGCCGTAATGGAAGCTGTAGTGTGGGAGGTATGTCGGGCCGTGACGGTTTCTGCACAGTGGGAGGGATGTTGGTCCATGATGGTTACTGTACAATGTGAGGTATCGGATCATGATGGTTACTGTACAGTAGGAGGTATTCAGGCCGTGACGGTTACTTTACAGTGGGAGGAATTTCCTGAACAGTGAAAATTTCAGTGTTACTGAACAGTGAAAATTTTGTCGGGCCAAAACGGTCACTGCATGATGGGAGGTATATCGGGCCGTGACGGTTACTGTACAGTGGGTGGTATGCCCGCTGTGTTGGTTTCTGTACAGTGAGAGGTTTGTCGTGCCTTGATGGTTATTTTACAGTGGGAGATATGTCGGGCCGAGATGGTTACTGTACAGTGGGATATATGTCGGGCCCGTGATGGTTGCTGTACATGGGAGGTATGTCGGGCTGTGATGGTCACTACAGTGGAAGGTATGTGGGCCGTGAGTGTTACTGTACAGTGGAAGGTTTGTCGGGCCGTCATGGTTACTGTTCAGTGGGAGGTATATCGGGCTGTGATGGTTACTGTACAGTGGCAGGTATGTCAGGCTGTGATGGTAACTTTACAATGATAGGTATTTTGGGCCGTGTCGTTTACTGAACATGGGGAGGTATGTCTGAACATGACTGTTACTGTACAGTGGGCCGTTTGTCGGGCCATGATGTTTACAGTACAGTGGGAGATATGTCGGGGTGTGATGGTTAATGTACAATGGGAGGTTTGTCGGGGTGTGATGGTTACTGGACAGGGAGAGGTATGTCGGGCCGTGACGGTTTCTGTACAGTGGGAAGTATGTCGTCTGTGACAGTTACTGTACAGTAGTAAGTATATTAGGCCGTGATCGTTACTGTACCGTGGGAGGTATGTCGGACCGTGATGGTTACTGTACAGTGGCAGGTATGTCGGGCCGTTATGGTTACTGTCCAGTTCGAGATGTGTTGGACCGTGATTGTTACTGTTAAGTGGCAAGTATGTCGGGGTGTGTTTTTTTGTGTACAATGGGAGGTATGTCAGGTCGTGATGGTTACTGTAGCGTGAGAGGTATGTCGGGCTGTGACGATTACTGTACAGTGGGAGGTATAGATTAGATTAGATTAGTTACAGTGTGGAAACAGGCCCTTCGGCCCAACAAGTCCACACCGCCCCGCCGAAGCGTAACCCACCCATACCCCTACATCTACATCTACCCCTTACCTAACACTGTGGGCAATTTAGCATGGCCAATTCACCTGACCTGCACATCTTTGGACTGTGGGAGGAAACCGGAGCACCCGGAGGAAACCCACGCAGACACGGGGAGAACGTGGAAACTCCACACAGTCAGTCGCCTGAGGCGGGAATTGAACCCGGATCTCCGGCGCTGTGAGGCAGCAGTGCTTACCACTGTGCCACCGTGCGCCTTGATGATTATTGTACAGTGAAAGGTATGTCGGGCCGTGACGGTTAATGTACAATGGGAGATATGTCGGGCCATGTCGTTTACTGTACAGTGGGAGGGTTATCGGGGTGTGATGGTAACTGTACAGTCGGAGGTATGTTGGGCCGTGATGGTTACTGTACAGTAGGAAGTATGTGGGGGTGTGATGTTAACCGCTACAATGGAAGGTAAGTCAGGCCTTTATGGTTAATGTACAGTGGGTGGTATGCCCGCCGTGTTGGTTTCTGTACAGTGAGAGGTTTGTCGTGCCTTGATGGTTATTTTACAGTGGGGGATATGTCGGGCCGAGATGGTTACTGTACAGTGGGATGTATGTCGGGCCCGTGATGGTTGCTGTACAATGGGAGGTATGTCGGGCTGTGATGGTCACTACAGTGGAAGGTATGTGGGCCGTGAGTGTTACTGTACAGTGGAAGGTTTGTCGGGCCGTCATGGTTACTGTACAGTGGGAGATATATCGGGCTGTGATGGTTACTGTACAGTGGGAGGGATGTTGGTCCATGATGGTTACTATACAGTGGGATGTATGTCGGGCCGTGATGTTTATTGTACAGTGGGAGTTATGTCGGGCCGTGATGGTTACAGTACAGTGAGACATATGTCGGGCCCGTGATGGTTACTGTACAGTGGGAGGTATGTCGGGACATGATGGTTACTGTAAAATGGGAGGTTTGTCGGGCTGTAATGTTTACTGTACAGTGGGAGGGATGTTGGTCCATGATGGTAACTGGACATAGGGAGGTATGTCCGGCCGTAATGGAAGCTGTAGTGTGGGAGGTATGTCGGGCCGTGACGGTTACTGTACAGTGGGAGGTATGTCATACCGTGATGTTTATTGTACAGTGGGAGTTATGTCGGGCCGTGACGGTTACTGTATAGTGGGAGGTATGTCGTCTCTGACGGTTACTGTGCAGTAGTAAGTATATTAGGCCGTGATCGTTACTGTACAGTGGGAGGTATGTCGGACCGTGATGGGTACTGCACAGTGGGGAGTATGTTGGGTCGTTATGGTTACTGTCCAGTTCGAGATATGTTGGACCGTGTTGGTTAATGTACAGTGGGAAGTATGTCGGGGTGTGTTTTTTGTGTATATTGGGAGGTATGTCGGGCTGTGATGGTTACTGCCCAATGTGAGGTATGTCGGGACGTGATGGTTACTGTACAGTGTGAAGACTGTAGGGTCCTGATGGTTGCTGTACAGTGGGAGGTATGTCGCATCGTGACAGTTACTGTGCAGTGGGTGGTATGACGGTCTGTGATGGTTACTGTACAGTGGGAAGTATGTCGGGCCGTGATGGTTAGTGTACAGCGGGCGGTATGTCGGGCCGTGATGCGTATTGTACAGTAGGTTGTATGTCGGTGTGTGATGGTTACAGTACAGAGGGAGGTATGTCGGGCCGTGTTGGTTACTGTACAGTGGGAGATGTGTTGGGCCGTGATGTTTGCTGTACAGTGTGAGGTATGTCACGTCGGGACGGTTACTGTACAGTGGGAGGTATGTCGGGCCATGACGGTTACTGTACAGTGGTAGGTATGTTGGGCCGTGACGGTTACTGTGCAGTAGTAAGTATATTAGGCCGTGATCGTTACTGTACAGTGGGAGGTATGTCGGACCGTGATGGTTACTGTACAGTGGCAGGTATGTCGGTCCGTGATGGTAACTGTACAGAGAGAGGTATGTCGGGCTGTGATGGTTACTGTACAGTGGGACGCAGGTCGGGTCGTGATGGTTACTGTGCAGTGAGAGGTAGGTCGGGCCGTGATGGTTGTTGTACAGTGGGAGGTATGTCTGGCCCTGATGGTTAAATACAGTGGGAGGCTGGTCATGCTGCGATGGTTACTGTACAATGAGAGGTATGTTTGGCCGTGATGGTTATTGTACAGTGGGAAATATGTCGGGCTGTGATGGTAACTTTACAGTGATATGTATTTTGTGCCATGTCGTTTACTGTACAGTGGGAGGTCTGTCTGAACATGACCGTTACTGTACAGTGGGCCGTTTGTTGGGCCATGATGTTTACTGTACAGTGGGAGGTTTGTCGGGGTGTGATGGTTACTGGACAGGGAGAGATATGTCGGGATGTGATGGTTATTGTACAGTGGGAGGGATGTTGGTCCATGATGGTAACTGGAAATAGGGAGGTATGTCCGGCCGTAATGGAAGCTGTAGTGTGGGAGGCATGTCGGGCCGTGACGGTTACTGTACAGTAGGAGGTATGTCAGGCCGTGACGGTTTCTGTACAGTGGGAGGGATGTTGGTCCATGATGGTTACTGTACAGTGGGATGTATGTCGGGCTGTGATGTTTATTGTACAGTGGGATGTATGTCGGGCCGTGATGTTTATTGTACAGTGGGAGTTACGTCGGGCCGTGATGGATACAGTACCCTGAGACATATGTCGGGCCCGTGATGGTTACTGTACAGTGGGAGGTATGTCGGGACATGATGGTTACTGTACAATGGGAGGTTTGTCGGGGTGTAATGGTTACTGTACAGTGGGAGGGATGTTGGTCCATGATGGTAACTGGACATAGGGAGGTATGTCGGATCGTGATGGTTACTGTACAGTGGGAGGTATGTCGGGCCATGGCGGTTACTGTACAGTGGGAGGTATGTCGTCCGTGACAGTTACTGTACAGTAGTAAGTATATTAGGCCGTGATCGTTACTGTACAGTGGGAGGTATGTCGGGCCGTGATGGTTGCTGTACAGTGGGAGGTATGTCGGACCGTGATGGTTACTGTACAGTGGGAGGTATGTCAGGCCGTTATGGTTACTGTCCATTTCGAGATATGTTGGACCGTGATTGTTACTGTTAAGTGGGAAGTATGTCGGGGTGTGTTTTTTTGTGTACAATAGGAGGTATGTCGGGCCGTGATGGTTACTGTACAGTGGGAGGCAGGTCATGCTTCGATGGTTACTGTACAATGAGAGGTATGTTGGGCCGTGATGGTTATTGTACAGTGGGAAATATGTCGGACTGTGATGGTAACTTTACAGTGATAGGTATTTTGGGCCGTGTCGTTTACTGTACAGTGGGAGGTATGTCTGAACATGACTGTTACTGTACAGTGGGCCGTTTGTCGGGCCATGATGTTTACTGTACAGTGGGAGGTTTGTCGGGGTGTAATGTTTACTGTACAGTGGGAGGGATGTTGGTCCATGATGGTAACTGGACATAGGGAGGTATGTCCGGCCGTAATGAAAGCTGTAGTGTGGGAGGTATGTCGGGCCGTGAAGGTTTCTGTACAGTGGGAGGGATGTTGGTCCATGATGGTTACTGTACAGTGGGATGTATGTCGGGCCGTGATGTTTATTGTACAGTGGGAGTTATGTCGGGCTGTGATGGATACAGTACCCTGAGACATATGTCGGGCCCGTGATGGTTACTGTACAGTGGGAGGTATGTCGGGACATGATGGTTACTGTACAATGGGAGGTTTGTCGGGGTGTAATGGTTACTGTACAGTGGGAGGGATGTTGGTCCATGATGGTAACTGGACATAGGGAGGTATGTCCGGCCGTAATGGAAGCTGTAGTGTGGGAGGTATGTCGTGCCGTGACGGGTTCTGTACAGTGGGAGGTATGTCGTCCGTGACAGTTACTGTACAGTAGTATGTATATTAGGCCGTGATCGTTACTGTACAGTGGGAGGTATGTCGGGCCGTTATGGTTACTGTCCAGTTCGAGATATGTTGGACCGCGATGGTTACTGTACAGTGGGAGGTATGTCAGGCCGTGATGGTTATTGTACAGGGAGAGGTAGGTCGGACCGTGACAATTACTGTACAGTGGGAGGAATGTTGGGCCTTGATGATTACTGTACAGTGGGAAGTATGTGGGGGCGTGATGTTAACTGTACAATGGGAGGTATGTCAGGCCGTGATGGTTACTGTACAGTGAGAAGTATGTCAGTCAGTGACGGTTAATGTACAGTGAGTGGTATTTCGGACTGTGAGGGTTACTGTACAGTGGGATGTATGTCGGGCTGTGATGTTTTCAGTACAGTGAGAGGTATGTCGGGCCGTGACGGTTACTGTACAGTAGTAAGTATATTAGGCCTTGATCGTTACTGTACAGTGGGAGGTATGTCGGACCATGATGGTTACTGTACAGTGGGAGGTATGTCGGGCCGTGAGGGTTACTGTACAGTGGGAGGTATGTCGGGCCGTGAGGGTTACTGTCCAGTTCGAGATATGTTGGACCGTGATGGTTACTGTACAGGGAGAGGTATGTTGGGCCGTGATGGTTAGTGTACAGTGAGAGGTAAGTTGGGCGTTGATGGTTATTGTATAGTGGGAGTTATGTCCGGCTGTGATGGTTGCTGTACCGTGAGAGGTATGTCGGGCCGTGGCGATTACTGTACATTGGGAGGTATGTCGGGCCGTGACGGCTTCTGTACAATGGGAGGGATGTTGGTCCATGATGGTTACTGTACAGTGGGAGGTATATCGGGCCGTGACGGTTACTGTACAGTGGGAGATATGTCGGGCCGTGACGGTTACTGTACAGTGGGCGGTATATCAGGCTGTGATGTTCACTGTATAGTGTGAGGGATGTTGGGCCGTGATGGTTACTGTACAGTGTGAAGACTGTCAGGTCGTGATGGTTACTGTAGAGTTGGAGGTATGTCGGGCGTGATGGTTTTTGTACAGTGTGATGTTTGTCGGGTCGTGATGGTTACTGCACGGTGGGAGGTATGTCGGGCCGTGATGGTTACTGTGCAGTGGGAGGTATGTCGGGCCGTGATGGTTACTGTGCAGTGGGAGGTATGTCGGGCTGTGATGGTTACTGTACAGTGGTAGGCATGTCCGACCGTGATGGTTACTGTACTGTGGCAGGTACGTCGGGCCGTGATAGTTACTGTACAGTGGGAGGTGTGTCAGGTCGTGACAGTTACTGTACAGTGGGTGTATGTTGGGCCGTGACGGTTACTGTACAGTGGGCGGTATGTCGGGCTGTGACATTTACTGTACAATGGGAGGTATGTCGGGCCGTGATGGTGACTGTACAGTGGCAGATATGTCGGGCCGTTATGGTTTCTTTACAGTGGGAGGTAAGTCGGGCCATGATGGTTACTGTACAGTGTGAAAACTGTCGGGCGTGATGGTTATTGTACAGTGGGATGTATGTCGTGCTGTGATGGTTACTGTACAGTGGGATGGATGTCGGTTCGTGATGGTTACTGCACGGTGGGAGGCATGTCGGGCCGTGATGGATACAGTACACTGTGAGGTATGTCTAGTCCATGACGGTTAATGTACATTGGGAAGTATGTCGGGCCGTGATGGTTACTGTGCAGTGGGAGGTATGTCGGGCCATGACGGTTACTGTACAGTTGGAAGTATGTTAGGCCGTGATGGTTACTGTACAGTGGCAGGTATGTTGGGCCGTGATGTTTACTGTACAGTGGGAGGTATGTCGGGCCGTGATAGGTACTGTACAGTGGCAGGTATGTTGGGCCGTGATGTTTACTGTACAGTGGGAGGTATGTCGGGCCGTGATAGGTACTGTACAGTGGCAGGTATGTTGGGCCTTGATGGTTACTGTACAGTGGGAGGTAAGTCAGGCTGTGACGTTTACTGTACAGTGAAAGGTATGTGGTGCCGTGATGGTTACTCTACAGTGGCAGTTATGTCGGGGTGTGATGGTTACTGTCCAGTGGGAGGTATGTCGGGACATTATGGTTACTGTACAGTGAAATGTATGTCGTGCTGTGATGGTTACTGTACAGTGTAAAGACTGTAGGGTCGTGATGGTTGCTGTACAGTGGGAGGTATGTCGCGTCGTGACAGTTACTGTGCAGTGGGTGGTATGACGGTCCGTGATGGTTACTGTACACTGGGAGGTATGTCGGACCGTGATGGTTACTGCACAGTGGGAGGTATGTCGTGCCGAAATGGTTATTGTGCAGTGCGAGATAAGTCGGACGTGATGGTTACAGTACACTGGGATGTATGTCCAGTCCATGATGGTTAATGTACATAGGGAGGAATGTCGGGCCATGAGGTGAATTGTACAGTGGGAGATATGTCGCGTCGTGACAGTTACTGTGCAGTGGGAAGTATGTCGGGCCGTGATGGTTACTGTACAGTGGGAGGTATGTTGATCCATGATGGTTACTGTACAGTGGGAGGTATGATGGGCCGTGATGGTTACTGTACAGTGGGAGGTATGTCGGGCCGTGAGGTTGCAGACTGAGTTGTACAAAGTTTGATTCTGCTGCTGCCGATGGCCCATTGCATCTTATGGATGCAGCGTCATTTGTTGCTGAATCTGTTTAAAATTTGTCCCATTCATTGCCCAGAGGGCTTCATATCATGGTGCGGAGAGTCTGCAAAATGTGAAGATAACCTTTGCTTCCCATTGTGCAGTGACCATTCTTACTGATATATGAAATGGAGAGGTGTATCTGCAGCAGTGCGGTCAATGATATCTTTCCTTTTTACTGATTCCCCATAACCTGTCACAGAGCAGTCACGCAGCCACAGAACACTGTATTGACTTTATACTAAGGAGCTGCCCCCTCTGCCTGGCTGTGGTCCTGTCAGTGAGTCAGACCCTACCAGAGAGGATGGTTAAGTTGCCTGGGACGTAGTCCTGTTCACATAATCCTGCTTAAGAGGCAATATCTGACTGTTAGTTGATTAGTCTGAGGAGATATACAGCAGGTCACTTTTACATTTTGTATACTGAAGATTTAATATCACTTTGTTTCTTACATATTTTAAAATTAACCAAACATCGTTGTTTTCCGTTGAAAACAATTGACGTGAACAATAGTTAAAATACCAGAGTGCACAGCTAACTATTACACATATCAGTGACTGTAGTAAACAGCCGATTCATGTTCAGATCAGTGAACACACCATCTTGCAGGCAGCAAAGCTGTTGAAAAAGACTGTGAGAAAAAAGTCTGAATTCAGACAAAGTGTTACTGGTCCTCACCATGGCCTCCAAACACTGGTCATCTTCACAATGTGTTCAGAGAGCTTCCAAACTGGAGCTGGGCTGTTACTCACACAATGCCTCACAACAGACTGGTTAGAGACATATTTGAACAACGGGGAGATGTGTGTGGGGCAGACTGGTCAATGGACTATCACATGATGCTGGTCCAGACCCAGTTCAAAATTTGTAACAAAGACCTCTAAACAGCCGTGTCTTGCAAGTATATCGCTTCTGTGTGCCACCTAAACTCTGTAATTCTATATCTTAGACCTGATCCTGAATAAGGTGTTATAAAGGCTTCTGCAGCACATGGCATCTTTCGTTGAATCCATCATAAACCATATCTAGTCTTTATTAGCCCCACAATGTCAGTATCCAAACAGTATTATACAGCTCCATTGATGGCCAGCGTGATCCCAGCCCAACGTCCTTGTGTGTGACTTGAGCTGGAAACCTCTGTGTAAATGTTTGCAGCATTGTTTTCACCATGAACAGTAAAGTCTCTCTGCTGAAGTTTCGGTAGCCTTTCATAATACCAACATTTAGATTGTCCAATAAGCATTATATCCCCCCTTTATTCCGTTCACTTTTATAACAACAATATGATGAACACAGTGCCTAACTCACAGTAAGGAGCATTGAAATGAGTCTCATTGCCGCTACCAAGACCACATTATTATTAAGTACAAGGTCTTCGAAAATATACAACTATTTTCCCTTGTATTAATATTGTGAACGAATAGTCGACTCTCCTGCTCCTCAGATGGTGCCCGAACGGCTTTGCCTTTTCAGAACCACACTTTTTGACTCTGATCTCCAGCATCTGTAGTGCTCATTTTCCCCCTGGTAAGATTCACTCATAATCATTTTCATGGCAACAATATCACTGTGTGTTTAAACATGTTCCAGTCTGATATGAGTACATTTTGAATTGCTTCTATCTTAGAGCTCAGTAATGTGGGATGTGAATGTCAGTGTCTGTGTGATGCTCGGTATGTAGACCATGCATCTGAGAGACTGTCCGCCAATTGTTTCAAACATCATTTCCCTTCAGCTGTTCACGAACAGCAAGATACCGCCTGGGCCCCACCAGCCAGAGCACAAAATCCCAAAGCACAGTGTCCAGCACTGGGCATGACAATATTTTTCATTTTAATTTATTCATAGAATATGATTAGGATGGTATTTATTGCCCGTCCCGTATTGCCCTTGAGAAGGTCGGGGTGAGCTGCCGCATTGACCCGCTGCAGTCCATGTGCTGTACATGTGCATTAGGGAGTGACGTTGAAACAGTGACACTGAAAGAACAGCGATTTGCTTCCCAATCAGGATTGTGAATGGTTTGGAATGGAACGTGAACGTGGTGATGATCCCATGTGTCTGCTTCCCTTGTCCTTCTTGATGGTCGTGGTTTCGAAGGTACATGGTAAGGAGCCTTGGTAAATTTCTGCAGAGCACCGTGTAGATGACAGACATTACTGCTACTGAGTGCCAGTGGATGAGGGTTGAAGCTGCACTCACACAGGCAAATGGGGGTATTTCATCACACACACATTAAATGTGTGTCTTATAGATGGAGTGCAGGCTTTCTGAAACCGCAGGGTGCGTTATTTCTGCAGGACTCCTAGCTCCTGACATATTCTTGTTCATAATAAATTTACATGTATCAAAGTATGGCACTGGAAAAAGCACAACAGGTCAGACAGCATCTGAGGTACAGGAGAGTCGACGTTTTAGTATAAACCCTTCACAGAAATGGGTAATGAAATTATATGGCCATTCCAGTTCTGGATAACGGGAATCCCTGGGATATTGCTCGGTGGGTGTTCAGTGATGGTGGTGGCATTGAACATTGGAAGATATCGTTCGATTTCCTATTGTAAGAGTTAATTGTTTTTTGGCACGTGTGTAATGGAAATGGTACTTGTCACTGTTAAGCACACTCTTTCATATTTCCCGGTCCTTGTTGCATTTGGATAAGGATTGCTTCAGTATCAGAGTAAATCACAAATAGTGTTGAATATTGTCCAATCATTGGCAAACATCCCCAGTTGTGACTTTACAGTGTAGGGATGGTCATTTATGATTGGACCTGGGGCAGAGAGCATGCTGAGAGCTCACTGATACTGTCCCTCTCTCTGAGCTAGGAAGCTTGCTTCTAATTCCACCTGCTCCAGAGTTGTCTAACAACATATCTGAGCAGAACAATTTTACAGTATCTTCTCCATGGAGCTGAGGGAAGGACTTGGTTAATCAATCAGTTAGACGGCTAGATATTAATGCAAACATTGTGGATTCAATTCCTGCACTGACTGGGGTGACTAAAGGACTGTCCTACTCAACTTCTCCCTTACTTGAGGCATGATGACTGACAAGTTAAATTGCCACCAGCTGTCGCTTTCTAACGAGAGAGCAGCCCTATCATCCTGTAGGAGAATGGTGCCTTGCCTTTCTATTTTTGATCTACAGGTTTACTCAGAAATCCCTCTCCTGGGGAACTGCTGCAGAGCTGTTCTGGAGCTGAGATGGCTGCTCCCCACCAACCCCAGCCAGCTTCCTTTGTACCAGGTATAACTTCAGCCAGTGCAGACGATTCCTATTTGCTCCAGTTTTGCCGTTAATCCTGGATACGACATTTGGTCAAATGCAGTTATGATAATTATAAGTGCAGTCACTGTCGTCTCCCCTCCAGATTTCAGCAGTGTCTTTTCTTGATGTACATCATTAAACCCAAGGTTCAATGAGCCCAAGGGATGAGAGCCCAAACTGAGCTTCAGTGATCAGGTTGGTGTTGAGGAAGTGCTGCTTGATCCCACAGTAGATGACATCTTCATCGTTTTATTAATGATTGGGATTAGAGCAATGAGGCAATCGTTGATTATCTGATGTTTTGTCTGTGTGTACAGGACACACCCGGACACCCCCATATCTTCCAAACTTCAATGCCACCACCATCACTGAACACCCACCTAGCAATATCCCGGGGATTACCCTTATCCAAAACTGGACTGACCATATCTTTGAACCCACACCCGGATAGTTTCCCACATTTTCAGGTAGGTGCCAGTGCTATATCCCAGCAGTAACAGCTTGATTGGAATGTTATCAGGGCCCACAGCCTTTGTATTCTCCAATCCCTCCAGCCATTTGTGGATACCACACATAATGAATCGAAATAGCTGAAGACTGCCAAATGGAGGGGAATAAAATGCATCATCCTATCGATACCTCTGTCTGAACATTATTGTGAATGATTGAGCCTACACTTTTCTATTGCTGTTCTGGGCTTTTCCATCATTGAGGAAGGTGGTATGTGGGGATCTTTTTTCTCTATTGAGTTGTTTGATTGACCACACAATTCAACCTGACTGCATGTGACAGGATTGCAGAGATTAGGTCTGATTTGTTGGTTAGATCTGTCTGTCACTAGCTGTTTATGCTATTTGGTGAGTAAGTAGTCCTGTTTGGTAATGTCACGTCCTTTTGAGGTGTATCTAGTGCTACCCTTGGCTAGCCCTCCTGTATTCTCCATTGAACAGGGGTTTAGCCCCTGTCCTGATGGTCAGGGTAAAGTGGAGCATATGCCATGCAATGGACAATGAAAATTATGCAGGAGTACAAATCTGCTTCTGTAGGTAATGACCCATATCATCTCACACAGGCCAGTGCTGAGTTCTACATCTCTTTGAAATCTGTTCTGTTTAGAATGGTGACAGTATCTCTCACGTGCGCTCACGTGTACACACTCAAACACAATATTCACAATGTAAAAGTGGGGCTTTGTCTCCAGAAATACTGTGTGCAGTAGTCACTGTTACCAAAATGGCCATCGCGCAATGTGTCTGCAGCCAGTAGATTGGTGAAGATGAGGTAAAGTATGTTTCTCCCTGTCAGTTGTTCCCTCCCGACACGGTGCAGACCCGGTCAAGCAGCTATGAACAGTTGGACCCGACCATCTCGATCAGAAATGCTGTTGCTGAGCCCCTGTGGGTGGTGCTTTTAAAATGGCTCCCAGTATAGATTCTACAGACTTGCATTCCCCTCTCTGTAACATCGCCAGCACTGCTTTACTCTCTCTGTAACATCGCCAGCCTTGCTTTCCTCTCTCTATAACATTGCCAGACCTGCTTTCCTCTCTCTGTAAAATCTCCAGCCTTGCTTTCATATTTCTGTAACATCTCCAGACTTGCATTCTCCTCTCTGTAACATCTCCAGCTTTGCTTTCCTCTCTCTCCTTAACATCGCCATCCTTGCTTTCCTATCTCTGTAACATCTCCAGACTTGCTTTCCCCTCTCTCCATAACATCTCCAGCCTTGACTTCCTATCTCTGTAAAATCTAGAGCCATGCATTCCGCTCTCTGTAACAACTCTAGCCTTGCTTTCCAATCTCTGTAGAATCTTAGGCCTTGCTTTCCTCTCTCTGTAACAACTCTAGCCTTGCTTTCCTCTCTCCGTAACAACTCTAGCCTTGCTTTCCAATCTCTGTAGAATCTTAGGCCTTGTTTTCCTCTCTCTGTAACAACTCTAGCCTTGCTTTCCAATCTCTGTAGAATCTTAGGCCTTGCTTTCCTCTCTCTGTAACAACTCCAGGCTTGCTTTCCTATCTCTGTAACATCTCCATTTTTTTTCCCCTATCTCTGTAACATCTCCGGCCTTGCTTTCCTAACTCTGTAACAACTCCTGCCTTACTTTCCAATCTCTATAACACCTCCAACCTTGCTTTCCTATCTCTGTAACATCTCCAGCCTTGCTTTCCTACTTCAGTAATATGTCCAGCTTTACTATTCAACACTGTAAAATCTCCATACTTGTTTTCCTATCACTGTAACATCTCCAGCCTTGCTTTCCGATCTCTGTAACATCTCCTGCCTTACTTTGAAATCTCTGAAACATCTCCAGCCTGACTTTCCTATCTCTGTAACATCTCCAGCTTTGATTTCCCCTCTCTGTAACATCTCCAGCCTTGCTTTCCTCTCTCTCCGTAACATCTCCAGCCGTGCATTCCGATCTCTGTAACAACTTCAGCCTTGCTTTCTTATCTCTGTAATATTTCCAGACTTGCTTTCCGATCTCTGTAACATCTAGGGCCTTGCTTTCCTGTCTCTGTAACAACTCCAGCCTTGCTCTCCTATCTCTCTAAGATGTCCAGCATTGCTTTCCTCTATCTGCAATGTCTCCAGCCTTGCTTTCCTATCTCTGTGACATCTCCAGCCTTGCTTTACTCTCTCTCCTTAACATCTCCAGCCTTCCTTTCCGATGCATGTAACATCTCCACACTTGTTTTCCTATTTCTGTAACATCTTTAGCCTTGCCTTCCTATCTCTGTAACATCTCCAGACTTGCTTTCGTATCTCTGTAATATTATCAGCCTTGCTTTCCAATCTCTGTAATTTCTCCAGCCTTGCTTTCCTGTCTCTGTAATATCTCCAGCTTTGAGTCTCTCTCTCTACAACATCTCCAGCCTTGTTATCCTATCTCTGTAGAATCCCCAGGCTTCCTTTCCCCTCTCTGTGACATCACCAGCCTTGGATTCCTCTCTCTCCAAAGCATCTCCAGCCTTGCGTTCCTATCTCTCCTTAACATCTCCAGCCTTTGTGTCCGATGCCTATACCATCTCCACAATTGTTTTCCTATCTCTGTAACATCTTTAGCCTTGCCTTCCTAACTCCGTAACATCTCCAGATTTGCTTTTCTATCCCTGCAGCATCTCCAGCCTTGTTTTCTCAGCTCCGTAACATATTCAGACTTGCTTTCCTATCTCTGTAACATCTCCAATCTTGCTTTCTTATCACTGTAATATCTCCAAACTTGCGTTCCTCTCTCAGTAACATATCCTGTCATGGGTTTCTCTCTCTATAACAACTCCAGCCTTGTTCTGCTATCTCTGTAAGAACTCCAGCCTTGCTTTCCACTATCTGCAACATCTCCAGCCTTGCTTTCCAATCTCTGCAACATCTCCTGAAATGCTTTCCACTCTCTGTAACCTCTCCAGACGTGCTTTCCTATTTCTGCAGCATCGCCAGACTTGCTTTCGTATCTCTGTAACATTACCAGCCTTGCTTTCCAATCTCTGTAACATCTCCAGTCTTGCTTTCTTGTCTCTGTAATATCTCCAACCTTGCGTTTCTCTCTCTGAAACATCTCCTGTCTTGAGTTTCTCTCTCTGTACCATCTCCAGCCTTGCTTTCCTATCTCTATAACATCTCCAGCCTTCCTTTCCTATCTCTGTAACATCTCCAACATTGCTTTCCTCTCTCTCTGTAGTACCTCCAGCCTTGCTTTCCGATCTCTGTAACATCTAGGGCCTTGCTTTCCTGTCTCTGTAACAACTCCAGCCTTGCTCTCCTCTCTCTGTAACCTCTCCAGACATGCTTTCCTATCTCTGTAACATCTCCAGACTTGCTTTCATATCTCAGTAACATTACCAGCCTTGCTTTCCTATCTCTGTAATTTCTGCAGCCTTACTTTCTTGTCTCTGTAATATCTCCAGCCTTGTGTTTCTCTTCAGTAACAACTCCAGCCTTGCTCTCCTCTCTCTGTAACCTCTCCAGACATGCTTTCCTATCTCGGTAACATCTCCAGACTTGCTTTCGTATCTCAGTAACATTACCAGCCTTGCTTTCCTATCTCTGTAATTTCTCCAGCCTTACCTTCCTGTCTCTGTAATATCTCCAGCCTTGCGTTTCTCTTCAGTAACATCTCCAGCCTTGTTTTCCTCTCTCTGAAACATCTCCAGCCTCGCTTTCCTATCTCTGTAACCTCTCCAGAAGTGCTTTCCTATCTTTGTAAAATCCAATGCCTTGATTTCTTATCTCTGGAACAACTCCAGCCTTGCTTTCCTATCGCTGTAACATGTCCAGTCTTGCTTTCCTGTCTCTGTAATATCTCCAACCTTGCGTTCCTCCCTCTGTAACATCTCCTGTCTTGGTTTTCACTCCCTGTAACATCACCAGCCTTGCTTTCCTATCTCTGTAACATCCCTCGCCTTCCATTCCTATCTCTGTAACGTCTCCAACATTGCTTTCCCCTCTCGCCATAGTACCTCCAGCCTTGCTTTTCTATCTCTGTAACATCTCCAGCCATGCTTTCCTATCTCTGTAACATCTCCAGACTTGCTTTTCAATCACTGTAACATCTCCAGCATTGCTTTCCCCTCTCTCCGTAACACCTCCAGCCTTGCTTTCCTCTCTCTATGTAACATCTTCAGCCTTGCATTCCTATCTGCGTAACAACTCCAGCCATGCTCTGCTATCTCTGTAAGACCTCCAGCCTTAATTTCCTCTTTTTGTAACATCTCCAGCTTTGCTTTCCAATCTCTGTAATGTCTCCTGACTTGCTTTCCTCTCTCCGTACATCTCCAGCCTTGCTTTCCTATCTCTGTGACGTCTCCAATATTGCTTTCCCCTCTCTCCGTAACATCTCCAGCCTTGCTTTCCTCTCTTTCTGCAACATCTGCAGCATTGTTTTCCTATCTTTGGAACATCTCCAGCGTTGCTTTCCTCTATCTGTAACGTCTCCAGCATGGCTTTCCAATCTCTATAACATCTCAAGCCTTGCTTTCCTATTTCTGTAACATCTCAGTCCATGCTTTCCAATCACTGTAACGGCTCCAGACTTGATTTCCAATCACTGTAGCATCTAGGGCCTTGCTTTCCTATCTCTGTATCATCTCCAGCCTTGCTTTCCTATCACTGTAACATTTCCATGCTTGCTTTCCTGTCCCTGTAAAGTGTCTAGCCTGACGTTCCTATCCCTGTAACATCTCCAACCATGCTTTCCTATCTCTGAAACAACTCCAGCCTTGATTTCCTTTCTCTGTAGCATCTTTGGCCTTGCTTTCCTCTCTCTGTATCATCTCCATCTTCGCTTTCCTATCTCTGTAACATCTCCAGCCTTGCTTTCTTATCTCTGTAACACCTCCAGACTTGTATTCCCTTCTCTGTAACGTCTCCACCTATGCTTTGCTCTCTCTCCGTAACATCTCCAGTCTTGCTTTCCTATTTCTGTAATTTCTCCAGGTTGCTTTCCTGTCTCTGTAATATCTCCAACATTGTGTTTCTCTCTCTGTAACACCTTCAGCCTTCCTTTCCTATATCTGTAATGTCTCCAACATTGCTTTCCTCTTTCTCCATAACATCTCCACCCTTGCTTTCCGATCTCTGTAATATCTAGGGCCTTGCTTTCCTATCTCTGTAACATCTCCAGCTTTGCTCTCCGTCTCTGTAAGACCACCAGCCTTGCTTTCCTCTATTTGCAACATCTCCAGCTTCGCTTTCCAATCTCTGTAATGTCTCCTGACTTGCTTTCCCTTCTCTGTGACATCTCCAGCCTTGCTTTCCTATCTCTGCAACATCTCCAGCCTTGCTTTCCTCTATCTGTAACATCTCCGGCCTTGCTTTCCTATCACTTTAAAGTCTCCAGACTTGCTTTTCCCTCTCTGTAACGTCTCCACCTATGCTTTGCTCTCTCTCCGTAACACCTCCAGCCTTGCTTTCATCTCTCTCCTTAACATCTTCAGCCTTGCGTTCCTATATCCGTAACATCTCCAGACTTGCTTTGCTATCTCTGTAATATCTCCAGCCTTGCGTTTATATCTCTGGAACATCACCAGCCTTGCGTTTCTCTCTCTGTGACACCTCCAGCCTTGCTTTCCTATCTCCCTAATCTCTCGCGCCTGGCTTTCCTACCTCTGTGACACCTCCAGCCTTGCTTTCCTCTCCCTCCTTAACATCTCCAGAGTTACTTTCTTATCTCTGTCACATCTCCAGCCTTGCTTTCCTGTCACTGTAAGATCTCCAGGCTTGCTATCCTCGCCCAGTAACGTCTCCAGCCTTATGTTCCGATCCCTGTAACATCTCCAACCTTGCTTTCCTTTCTCTGTAACATCTCCAGCCTTGTTTTCCTATCTCTTTAACTTCTCCAGCCTATCTTTGCTATCTCTGTAACGTCTCCAACATTGCTTTCGTCTCTCTCTGCAACATCACTAGCCTTGATTTTCAATCTCTGTAACATCTAAGACCTTGCTTTCCTATCTCTGTAACAACTACAGCCTTGCTCTCCTATCTCTCTATAACCTCCAGCCTTGCTTTCCTCTATCTGCAACATCTCCAGCCTTGCTTTCCAATATCTGTAACATCTCCTGACTTGCTTTCCCTTCTCTGTGACATCTTCAGCCTTGCTTCCCTCTTTCACCATAACATCTCCAGCCTTGCTTTCTATCTCTGTAACTCCTCCAGTCTTGTTTTCCTATCTGTACCATCTTCTGCCTTGCTTTCCTACCTCTGTAACATCTCCAGACTTGTTTTTCTGTCTCTATATCAGCTCCAGCCTTGCTTTCCTGTCTCTGTAACATCTCCAGCCTTGCATTCCCCTCTCTGTTACATCTCCAGCCTTGCTTTCCTCTCTCTCTGTAACAACTCCACACTTCTTTTCCTATCTCTGTAACATCTTTAGCCTTGCCTTCCTAGCTGCGCAACATCTCCAGATTTGCTTTTTTATCTCTGTAACATCTCCAGCCTGGCTTTCCTCTCTCTCCGTAACATCTCCAGCATTGCTTTACTCTCTCTTTCCGTAACATCTCCAGCCTTACTTTCCTATCTCTGTAACATCTCCAGATGTGCTTTCCTATCTCTGCAACATCTCTAGCCTTACTTTCCTATCTCTGTAAAATCCATAGCATTGCTTTCCTATCTCTGGAACATCTCCAGCGTTGCTTTCCTCTATCTGTAACATCTCCAGCTTTGCTTTCCAATCTCTATAACATTTCAAGCCTTGCTTTTCTATCTCTGTAACATCTCAGTCCATGCTTTCCTATCACTGTAACGTCTCCAGACTTGATTTCCGATCACTGTAGCATCTAGGGAGAGCCTTGCTTTCCTATCTCTGTATCATCTCCAGCCTTGCTTTCCTGTCCCTGTAAAGTGTCTAGCCTGACGTTCCTATCCCTGTAACATCTCCAACCATGATTTCCTATCTCTGAAACGACTCCAGCCTTGATTTCCTTTCTCTGTAGCATCTTTGGCCTTGCTTTCCTCTCTCTGTAACATCTTAGCTTCGCTTTCCTATCTCTGTAATATCTCCAGCATTGCTTTCTTATCTCTGTAACACCTCCAGACTTGTATTCCCTTCTCTGTAACATCTCCACCTATGCTTTGCTCTCTCTCCGTAACATCTCCAGTCTTGCTTTCCTATTTCTGTAATTTCTCCAGCGTTGCTCTCCTGTCTCTGTAATATCTCCAACATTCTGTTTCTCTCCCTGTAACATCTTCAGCCTTGCTTTCCTATATCTATAATGTCTCCAACATTGCTTTCCTTTCTCTCCATAACATCTCCACCCTTGCTTTCCGATCTCTGTAATATCTAGGGCCTTGCTTTCCGATCTCTGTAACAACTCCAGTATTGCTCTCCATCTCTGTAAGACCACCAGCCTTGCTTTCCTCTACTTGCATCATCTCCAGCTTCGCTTTCCAATCTCTGTAACGTCTCCTGACTTGCTTTCCCTTAACTGTGACATCTCTAGCCTTGCTTTTCTATCTCTGTAACATCTCCAACATTGCTTTCCTCTCTCTCCGTAACATCTCCAGCCTTCCTTTCCTATCTCTTGAACATCTCCAGCCTTGCTTTCCACTATCAGTAACATCTCCAGCCTTGCTTTCCTATCACTTTAAAGTCTCCAGACTTGCTTTACCCTCTCTGTAACATCTCCACCTATGCTTTGCTCTCTCTCCGTAACATCTCCATCATTGCTTTCAGATCTCTGTAACATATACAGCCTTGCTTTCCTCTCTCTGTAAAACCTTCAGCCTTGCTTTCCTCTCTCTCCTTAACATCTTCATCCTTGCGTTCCTATCTCCTTAACATCTCCAGACTTGCTTTGCTATCTCTGTAATATCTGCAGCCTTGCACTTATATCTCTGGAACATCTCCAGCCTTGCTTTCCGATCTCTGTAACATCGAGAGCATTTTTTTCCTATCTCTGTGACACCTCCAGCCTTGCTTTCCCCTCCCTCCTTAACATCTCCAGAGTTACTTTCTTATCTCTGTCACATCTCCAGCCTTGCTTTCCTGTCACTGTAAGATATCCAGGCTTGCTATCCTCTCCCAGTAACGTCTCCAACCTTATGTTCCGATCCCTGTAACATCTCCAACCTTGCTTTCCTTTCTCTGTAACAACTCTAGCCTTGCATTCCTATCTCTTTAACTTCACCAGCCTTCCTTTCCAATGTTTGAATCATCTCCAACATTGCTTTTGTGTCTCTCTGCAACATCACTAGCCTTGATTTTTGATCTCTGTAACATCTAGGACCTTGCTGTCGTATCTCTGTAACAACCCCAGCCTTGCTTTCCTCTATCTGCAACCTCTCCAGCCTTGCTTTCCAATATCTGTAACATCTCCTGACTTGCTTTCCCTTCTCTGTGACATTTCCTCCTTGCTTTCCTCTCTCACCATAACATCTCCAGCCTTGCTTTCGATCTCTGTAACTCCTCCAGTCTTGTTTTCCTATCTCTGTACCATCTTCTGCCTTGCTTTCCTCCCTCTGTAACATCTCCAGACTTGTTTTTCTATCTCTATATCAGCTCCATCCTTGCTTTCCTGTCTCTGTAACATCTCCAGCCTTGCATTCCCCTCTCTGTAACATCTCCAGCCTTGCTTTCCTCTCTCATATTAACATCTCCAGCATTCCTTCCAAATGCCTGTAACATCTCCAGACTTGTATTCCTATCTGTGTAACATCTCCAGACATGCTTTCCTATCTCTGCGTAACAACTCCACACTTCTTTTCCTATCTCTGTAACATCTTTAATCTTGCCTTCCTAGCTCCGCAACATCTCCAGATTTGCTTTTCTATCCCTGTAACATCTCCAGTCTTGCTTTCCTCTCACTCTTTAACATCTCCAGCATTTCTTTCAAATCTCTGTAACATCTCCAGACTTGCTTTCGTATCATCGTAACATTTCCACACTTGTTTTACTATCTCTGTAAAATCTTTAGCCTTGCCTTCCTTCATCCATAACATCTCCATCCTTGCTTTCCAATCTCTGTAACTTCTAGAGCATTGCTATCCGATCTCTGCAACACCTACAGCCTTGCTTTCCTATCTCCGAAACCTCTCTAGCCTGGCTTTCCTACCTCTGTGACACCTCCAGCCTTGCTTTCCTCTCCCTCCTTAACATCTCCAGGCTTGCTATCCTCTCCCAGTAACGTCTGCAGCCTTACGTTCCTATCCCTGTAACATCTCCAGCCTTGCTATCGTATCTCTGTAACAACTCTAGACTTGCTTTCCTATCTCTGTAGCATCCCCAGGCTTGCTATTCTCTCTCCGTAACATCTCCAGCCTTGCTTTCCTATCACCCAAACATCTCCAGCCTTGGATTCCTCTCACTGTTACCTCTCCAGACGTGCTTTCCTATCTCTGTAACATCTCCAGACTTGCTTTTGTACCTTTGTGACATTACCAGCCTTGCTTCCCTATTTATGTAACATCTCCAGTCTTGCTTTCCTGTCTCTGTAATATCTCCGAACACGTGTTTCTCTCTCTGTAGCATCTCCTGTCTTGCTTTCCTCTCACTGTAACATTTCCACTCTTATTTCTCTATCTCTGTAACATCTTTAGTCTTGCCTTCCTAACTCCATAACATCTCCAGCCTTGCTTTCCCCTCTGTCTGTAACATCTGCAGCCTTGCTTTCCTATCTCTGTAACAACTCCAGCCGTGCTCTTCTATCTCTGTAAGACCTCCAGCCTTGTTTTCTTCTATTTGCAACATCTCCAGCTTCACTTTCCTATCTCTTTCATATCTCCAACATTGCATTCCTCTCTCTCCGTAACATCTCCAGCCTCGCTTTCCGATCTCTGCAACATCTCCAGCCTTACATTCCTATCTCTGTAACATCTCCAGACGCGCTTTCCTATCTCTGCAACATCTCCAGCCTTACATTCCTATCTCTGTAACATCTCCAGACGCGCTTTCCTATCTCTGCAACATCTCCAGCCTTACTTTCCAATCTCTATAACATCTCAAGCCTTGCTTTCCTATCTCTGTAACATCTCAGTCCATGCTTTCCTATCACTGTAAAGTCTCAGGACTTGCTTTCCGATCACTGTAACATCTAGAGTCTTGCTTTCCTACCTCTGTATCATCTTAAGCCTTGCTTTCCGGTCACTGTAACATCTCCAGGCTTGCTTTCCTGTCCCTGTAACGTCTCTAGCCTTACGTTACTATCCCTGTACCATCTATAACCTTGGTTTCCTATCTCTGAAATAACTCCAGCCATGCTTTCCTATCACTGTAACATCTCCAGACATGCTTTCCTCTCACTTTAACATCTTCACACTTGTTTTCCTATCCCTGTAACATATTTAGCCCTGCCTTCCTAACTCCGTAACATCTCCAAACTTGACTTTCTATCGCTGTAACATCACCAGCCTTGCATTCCTATCATTGTAGCATCTCCAGCCTTACTTTCCTCTCTCTCTGTCACATATCCAGCCTTGCTTTCCTATCTCTGTAAAATCTCCAACCTCGCTTTCCTATTTGTGCAACATCTCCAGCCTTGCTTTCCTATCTTTGTAACATCTCCAGCCTTGCTTTCCATTCTCTATGACATCTCAAGCCTTGCTTTCCTATCTCTGTTCAATCTCAGTCCATGCTTTCCTATCTCTGTTCAATCTCAGTCCATGCTTTCCTATCACTGTAATGTCTCCAGACTTGCTTTCCGATCTCTGTAACATCTAGAGCCTTGCTTTCCTGTGTCTGTATCATCTCCAGCCTTGCTTTCCAATCTCTATAACATCCCCAGGTTCGCTTTCCTATCCCTGTAAAGTCTCTATCTTTACACTCCTATCCCTATAACATCTCCAAACTTGCTTTCCTATCTCTGAAACAACTCCAACCTTGCTATCCTCTCACTGTAACATTTCCACACTTGTTTTCCTATGTCTGTAACATCTTTAGCCTTGCCTTCCTACCTCCATAACATCTCCAGACTTCCTTTTCTATCTCTGTAACATCGCCAGTCTTGCTTGCGTATCTCTGTAACATTGCCAGCCTCGCTTTTCTATCTCTGCAATTTCTCCAGCCTTCCTTTCCTGTCTCTGTGATATCTCCGGCCTTGCGTTTCTCTCTCAGTAACCTCTCCAGCCTTTCGCTTCTCTCCCTGCTACATCTCCAGCCTTGTTTTCCTATCTCTGTACCGTCTCCAGCTTTCCTTTCCAATCTCTGTAACGTCTCCAATATTGCTTTCCTCTCTCTCTGTAACATCACTAGCCTTGATTTTCGATCTCTGTAACATCTAGGACCTTGCTTTCCTATCTCTGTCGCAACTCCAGCCTTGCTCTCCATCTCTCTAAAACCTCCAGCCTTGCTTTCCTCTATCTGCAACATCTCCAACATTGCTTTACTCTCTCTTTCCATAACATCTCCAGCCTCGGTTTCCGATCTCTACAACATCTCCAGCCTTGCTTTCCTATCTCTGAAACATCTCCAGCCTTGCTTTCCAATATCTGTAACATCTCCTGACTTGCTTTCCCTTCTCTGTGACATCTCCAGCCTTGCTTTCTACCTCTGTAACACCTCCAGACTTGTTTTCCTATCTCTATATCAGCTCCAGCCTTGCTTTCCTGTCTCTGTAACATCTCCAGCCTTGCATTCCCCTCTCTGTTACATCTCCAGCCTTGCTTTCCTCTCTCACCTTAACATCTCCATAATTCCTTCCAAATGCCTGTAACATCTCCAGACTTGTATTCCTATCTGTGTAACATTTCCAGACATGCTTTCTTCTCTCTCCACAACTTCTCCAGGTTTCCTTTTCTATCTCTGTAACATCTCCAGCCTTGCATATCCCTCTCTTTAACATCTCCAGCCTTCCTTTCCTATCTCTGTAAAATCTCCAGACTTGCTTTCCTCTCACTGTAACATTTCCACACTTGTTTTCCTGTCTCTGTAACATCTTTAGCCTTGCCTTCCTAACTCCATAACATCTCTATCCTAGCTTTCCAATCTCTGCAACACCTCCAGTCTTGCTTTCCTATCTCTGTAACATCTCCAGCCTTCCTTTCCTGTAACTGTACCATCTCCAGGCTAGCTGTCCTCTCCCAGTAACGTCTCCAGCCTTATGTTCCGATTCCTGTAACATCTCCAACCTTGCTTTCCTATCTCTGTAACAACTCCAGACTTGTTTTCCTATCTCTGTAGCATCCCCAGTCTTGCTATCCTCTCTCTGTAAATCTCCAGCCTTGCCTTCATATCTCTGTAATATCTCCAGACTTGCTTTTCCCTCTCTCTGTAACATCTCCAGCCTTGCTTTCCTATCACCCAAACATCTCCAGCCTTGCATTCCTCTCGCTGTTACCTCTCCAGACGTGCTTTCCTATATCTGTAACATCTCCAGACTTGCTTTTGTACCTCAGTAACGTTACCAGCCTTGCTTTCCTATTTATGTAACATCTCCAGTCTTGCTTTTCTGTCTCTGTAATATCTCTGAAAATGCATTTCTCTCTTTGTAGCATCTCCTGTCTTGGTTTTCTCTCTCTGTAACATCTCCAGCCTTGCTTTCCTCTCACTGTAACATTTCCACACTTGTTTCCCTATCTCTATGACATCTTTAGCCTTGCCTTCCTAACTTCATAACATCTCCAGCCTCGCTTTTCTCTCTCTCCGTAACATCTCCAGCCTTGCTTTCCCCTTTCTCCCTAACATCTGCAGCCTTGCATTCCTATCACTGTAACAACTCCAGCCGTGCTCTCCTATCTCTGTAAGATCTCCAGCCGTGTTTTCCTCTATCTGCAATATCTGTAGCTTCGCTTTCCTATCTCTTTAACATCTCCAACATTGCTTTACTCTCTCTTTCCATAACATCTCCAGCCTCGCTTTCCGATCTCTACAACATCTCCAGCCTTGCTTTCCTATCTCTGGAACATCTCCAGCGTTGCTTTCCTCTATCTGTAACATCTCCAGCCCTGCTTTCCAATCTCTATAACATCTCAAGCCTTGCATTCCTATCTCTGTAACATCTCAGTCCATGCTTTCCTATCACTGTAAAGTCTCAGGACTTGCTTTCCCATCCCTGTAACATCTAGAGTCTTGCTTTCCTATCTCTGTATCATCGCCAGCCTTGCTTTCCACTCACTGTAAAATCTCCAGGCTTGCTTTCCTATCTCTGTATCATCTCCAGACTTGTTTTCCTATCTCTTTAACATTTTTAGCCTTGCTTTCCTATCTCCAAAGCCTCTCCGGCTTGTCTTTCCTATCTCTGTGGTATCTCCAACCTTGCATTCCCCTCTCTGTAACATCTTCAGCCATCCTTTTCTATCTCTGTACCATCTCCATACTTGCTTTCCTATCACTGTAACATCTCCACTCTTGTTTACCTATCTCTGTAACATCTTTAGCCTTGTCTTCCTAACTCCGTAACATCTCCATACTTGTTTTTCTGTCTCTGTAACATCTCCAGACTTGTTTTTCTATCTCTGTTACATCTCCAGCCTTGCTGTTCCATCTCGGTGACACCTACAGCCTTGTTTTCCTCTCTCTGTAACATCTCCAGACTTGCTTTCCTATCTTTGTAACATTACCAGCCTTGCATTCCCCTCTCTGTAACATCTCCAGCCATCCCTTCCTATCTTTGTAACATCTCCACACTTGTTTTTCTATCTCTGTAACAACTCCAGCCTTGCTTTTCTATCTTTGTAACATCTCCAGACTTGGTTTTCCATCTCTGTAAAATCTGCAGAATTGCATTCCCCTCTCTGTAACATCTCCAGCCTTGCTTTCCTCTCTCTATAACACCTCTGGCCTGGCTTTCCTATCTCTGGGACATCAGCAGACTTGCATCCACCTCTCTGTAAAATATCCAGCCTTTTCTATGAAGTTCTCAGTATGTTGGGTGATCCAGAGTGTATCCAGCTGCAGCTCCCGAATGCGATCTCCCAGGAGCTGCAGCTGGGTGCATTTCCCACACACGTGTCCTCCTCAAAAAATTGAAATCTCTCTCAATTCCCGCATTGTGCAGGAGGAACATGCGACTGCCTTAACTGCCATCTCGACTGCTGTAAGACTCGAGTTAAGAGGAATTTACCTGAGCTGATCTGCACCTTTTGCTGAGCTACTGCTCACTGCAACCGCTCAAATTAAAGCAATACTACCTAATCTGCTACTGACAGCATGTCTATGGACCACTCCACATTTAGTTTTGGCAAGAGAAGGAGGGAGCCACTACTGTGAAGGAGTGTTAGGGTCTTAAGCACTCCTTGACACTCGACACATAATGACCTTTTCGTCAGTGCAGGTCACTGCTTGAACTTGGAAGGTGTCTTGCTAAGGTCTTCCTTCTGGTCGTGCTGACTGTTTCACTCCCATGATGTGAGACTTGGTGTTCTTTAAACCAATGGCTTTTTTTCTAGCACTGTTTCCTATTCGATCACATCACTCTGTGGCCAGATGCCAAATAAAAAAATACACGAAGTTTAGGAGCCAGCAATCTCTTCCCTCATCTTTCACATCAGCTGAGGGTACAGTTCATCCGGATCTAGGGATTTGCCACATTTTATCCTGCATAAACTTCCAATTCTTCCTCAGCTTGTGTGTCACTTTGCTTAAAGCACTCTATTAGGGACTGACAGTGAATCCAGTAACTGCTTCTCCAAAGTGAAGCACGTGTTTAACATATTCTCTGGCTCTGTGCACAGGTTGCTTCCTCGGGCCCTAATACTCCCTATTCTTTCTCTTGTTAACCTCTTGCCCTTAATAAACCGATAAAATGTCTTTGGATTATTGAAACTATTGCCCGCTAATGTTTTTTTTAATCCCATTTTGTTCTTTCACTAACTTTCATGAGATTAGCTCTACACGTTCTGGCACCCATGTTTGTATCTGACGCGTATTGACATAAGAAGTTCTCTGGAATAAATGTCAAGACATGTTTCCCCTTAAAAACATTCACTGCCCTAATGAATGTTTGGAATTGAAATGCCTGAATACAATGATACTATTATTGGATTTACACAACTCAATGAATTAGTTAGATGTCTGCTCCTGTACACATGGGTTAGGGGCAGCAGTATATCTCCAGAACAGCCTCGAGGGATGAATTGATGAAAAACACATGGCTTAGGGGCAGCAGTCGGCCATTTGGCTGCACCATTCAGAATGCTCATGGTTGATCTGAGTTTGTCTGTCCATCCGTCTCCTGACTGTCCCCAATAAACATTTACTCTCCTGTCCATCAAAGATCAGTCAAGCTCAGACTTATGCACTTAATGGTAAGGTCCTGGAGAGTGTTGCTGAACAAAGAGGCCTTGGAGTGCGGGGCCATAGCTCTCTGAAAGTGGAGTCGCAGGTAGATAGGATAGTGAAGAAGGCGTTAGGTATGCTTTCCTTGATTGGTCAGAGTATTGAGTACAGGAATAGGGAGGTCATGTTGCGACTGTACAGGACATTGGTAAGGCAACTGTTGGAATATTGCGTGCAATTCTGGTCTCCTACCTATTGGAAAGATGTTGTGATGCTTGAAAGGGGTCAGAAAAGATTTATAAGGATGTTACCGGGGTTGGAGGATTTGAGCTATAGGGAGAGACTGAACACGCTGGGGCTGTTTTCCCTGGAGTGTCAGAGGCTGAGGGGTGTCCATATGCAGGTTGACAAAATTATGAAGTGAATAGATAGGGTTAATAGACAAAGTCTTTTCCCTGGGGTCGGGAGTCCAGAACTAGGTTTCATAGGTTTATGGTGAGAGGGGAAAGATATAAAAGAGACCTAAGGGGCAACGTTTTCACGCAGAGGGTGGGAACATATATGGAATGAGGAAGTGGTGGAGGCTGGTACAATTGCAACATTTAAGATGCATTTGAATGGGTATATGAATAGGAATGGTTTGGAGGGATATGGGCCGGGTGCTGGCAGGTGGAACTATATTGGGTTAGGATATCTGGTTGGCATGGACAGGTTGGACTGAAGGGTCTGCTTCCATGCTGAATATCGCTATGACTTTATAAAAGAGTCTTCACTGCTCCCTGAGAGTGAGGACACCACAAGAAGCACAACACTAAAGTGAAAGGGACGTCTTTATTTCTTTCTGAGACCTGATATTTTAAAACTGAACATCAAATCACCACCTCCTTTCAGAAATAAGGAAAGAATAATTAGGAATAAACATAAACCATTCCGGACTCTAAACTTGTTACACATTGCCACTGACCCTTTCAAATGGAATATGTAACAAACTCAGCCTCTGCTGCTGTCTCAGGAAGGGAGTACCTGATAGCATAGCACCACATGAGCATGGACAACGTAGCAGAATGAGGCCATTCGGCCCATCGTGTGTAATATGCCATTCAATCATTTCTTATATGTTCCTCAACCTCATTCTCCTTACTTCCCCCGAGAGTCCTTGATCTTCTTATAAATCAAAAACTTATCTATTTGTGTCTTAATGACACTCGTGTCTGTGAGTATGTGTGTGTTCCCATTTGCTTGTCACCTGTGTATTTGTGCGTCTACGTTTGTCTTTCTGTGTATCAGCCTGTGTGTTGTATCTGTGTTTGTGTCTATTTGTTTGTGACTCTATATGTCTGTGTGTGTTTCTACGTGTGAGTCTGCCTATCCCCTTGTATGTGTTGTGTTTGTTCGTATGTTGGGGTGTTTAGCAATAATTCTGTGTATTTCAGTGTCTGCATCTGTATTTTGGTGGGGGGGAGGATGTGAAAGGGCTGTCGTTGGAACTGCCAGTGGGTGTAAAGTGAGAATTGTCTTTCACTGAGCACTGTTCCTTAATTGGTCAGTGGGATATGGATGTTTCAGAAACCTCCTGCGTGGCATCCCAGTACACTCCATCTGGTACTAGAGTCCTCCCCACATGTTTAGGTTAGGCAGGTGAGGGAATGGATTTTGGAACTCCACTACCCGGCTTGGCCATTTCTGTCCTATTCCAGGCTTTTTCTCTTGGAATGGGAGAAAGGCAGGGAGGGAGTGAGGGCAGGAGTGGGTGGCCCTGCTCTGGAAATTAGATATGCAAGTATCATGGATACTGCAGTTTTAATGGTTAGTCTCAAGTCGCATCTAAACTGCATTAACTAAGTGACTGCTAACGGTGTGAAAAATAAATTCTGTAAGTGTATATGAGGTGGGTTGAAGAGTATGTTGTGAAGCAAACTAGAGAGCAGGTTATTTTGGATTTGGTGTTGTGTGACCAGAAGGATGAATTAATAACCTTGCTCTGAAACAGCTTTTAAGGAATAGTGACATTAATAAGTTGCATTTTACACAGTATCTGCATATAATATAGAATGCTTGAACATTCTGGTCAAACATCATGTAGCCTGGAGGGTCAATTTCGCTCCAGTGCATTGGGAAAGTACATTATAACATTCAGTGGGTCATAAGCAATGGTTGTTAGAGTCATAGAGTCCGACAACACGGAATCACGCCCTTCGGCTGAAACTCGTCCATTCCAATCAAAATGTACATCCACGCAAACCCCATTTCCCTGCCATTGCCCTTTTTCTTTCTAACCCTTTCTTGTCCATGTATTTCTCCAAATGCCTTTTAAATTTTGTGAATGTTTTCGCCTCAACCACTTCCGCTGGCACATCATTCCATATGCGAACCACCCTCTGTGTATAAAACAGTTGCTCCCCAGGTCCCCTTTTATTGTTCCCTTCTAACCTTAAACTGATGCCCTCTAGTCCGTGATTGCACAATCCCTGGGAAAAAAACTGAGTGCATTCACTCTGTCCATCCCTCCCATGATCTTATACACTTCTATCATATTCCCCCTCAGCCTCATACATCTTAAGTAAAAGGTCCTAGCTTGTCCAACCTTCTCAATAACTCAGACCATTGAGTCCTTTGCTATATCTTTGTAAATTTCTTCTGCACTTGTTCCAGTTTAATGACATCCTTCCTATAGAAAGTGAACAAAACTGAATATAACGCTACCAGTAAGGCTTCACCAGCATCCTGTATAACGGCAAAGTAACTCGTTAATATCAATACTCCGTGATATACCCTGATAAAGAACAGTGTGCCGAAAGCTTTTCTTCGCTGCCCTGTCTACCTCTGAATCAACTTTCAGAGAACCATGCACCTGAATCCCAAGGTCCCTCTGTTCCACTACAGTCCTTAGGACCCAACCATTCACCATGAAACTCCAAACTTGATTTGACTTTCTAAGATGCAAAAACTTATGCTGATCTATACTAAAATCCATTTGCCATTTCTCAGCCATTTCTCCTGCTGATCAAGATAGTGCTGAATTTTCTGAAATTTCTGATAACCTTCCTCAGTCTCGATGATGCTGATTTTCTTGTCATCTTCAAACTTACAAATTATGCCTGTACATTCTCATCTAAATCATGGATTTATGTAATATGTAGTGGTTCCAGCACTAACCCGTGAGGCTTTCCATTAATCACAGGCCTCCAGGCTGACAAGCATCCTTCCACTATTACCCTCTGCTTCCCACCATCAAGACAATGTTGTATCTAATTTGGCACCTACTCCTCAATTTCATGTGATCTAACCTTCCAGAACAGCGTACCATGTGGAATTTTTTTTAAGGCCTTACTGGAATCCATATGGAACACGTACACCATCCTGCCCTCCTCAACGTTGCTGCTCACAGCATCAAAGAATTTGAACAAGTTTGTGAGCCATGATCTCCCATGCACAAAGCCGTGCTGAGTTTGATGATGGGCTTTTGCCTGAAACATTGATTTTCCTGTTCCTCGGATGCTGTTTGACCTGCTGTGATTTTCTAGCACCATTCTAATCTTGCTCCTAATTAGACCCTGCCTTTCGAAATGCATATATATATATCTTATCTCTCAGAACCTTTTCCAGTATGTTACCTATTACAGATTTTAGGTTTACTCGTCTATAGTTCCAAGGTTGTTCTTCGTAGCCCTCCTTGAGTAAGGGCACTGCATTCGCTACCCACCAGTCCTCCGGGACCTCACCTGTTGGCCAGCGATGATGCAAAAATACCAGCCAGGGCTCCTGCAATTCATTCTCTGTCCTCCTGCAGTGTTCCTGAATATATCTGGTCAGGACCAGGAGATTTGTAGAAATACAAAGTCTGAAAAATACGTCTATTTATATCTGGTACAAACACCAAATAAAAGGGAAAGTGAAAAAATAATTTTTAACATAACAAATTCGAAAATGTATTATTCATAGGAAGTGGCTTCAGAAGAATTTCAGTCATTGTGGAAACTTGAGAATGTTCAGAAATTCACGACGCAGAAACGAGGGCCATGATACTGATAAGGAAATCAAAAAGAGAACATGATAGATAACAAACAGGAAGAAAAACACTGCATAAATCTACAATCTGTATTTCAAAGGAAACAAAATAAAAGCAAGGTCAAATATGGAAATTCTAATCGGGAGAGGAGTGCTTATTGTGAAGAACAGGGAAATGGTCAAGAAAATAATCAGTTACTATGTATCTGTCTTCATCGAGGAATATCCACAAAATCACCAAGTGATCATGTATAGCTTGTACAACTAAAGACATAAAGTCAACTTATATCAGTATAAAGGTAGTATTTGAAAAAGTGACTGGATTGAGCATTGCTAAGTCTAACAAACCTGATATACTTCATATTAAAATGTCAGACATAAATCAGTAATAGAAGTATTAATTGCACAGTCAGTGACTGTTTTATTTTTCTGTGCATTCTGCAGAGACCGGAAGCCATTGCGGATAAATCGAAGTTAGTCAACGTGGTCCAAGCATGATTGATTAATGGAAGGGATCCAAGCATCTATAAAGGGAAGAAGACATAGTTTGGAGACCTGCCGTTCAATGACTTGACATCTGCAGGGAAACTGTTCGAATCTATTATACAGCGAGTGATTTCGGATATTTAGAAATAAACAGCAACAATGGAGAGGATCCGTATGTATTTCTGACAGATGTCTAACTCAATGTGCTATTAGTTGTTAGACCCCATCTACCACCCCCTGAGAAAAGGAACAGGAAGTGACTTCATCACAGGAAATAACATCACCACAGGAAATGACATCAACAACCCAAAGAAACCCAAACATACAAATATAAACCAGGAATTTTCAGCATCGCTTCGCATGAGGTCCTCTGAAGATGTTATCTAGTAAGGTAATGAAATGTCTGGAAATGAACCTTCCAGCTCAGTGAGCAAATCTGCATCCATTGTGAACAGTTTTGGTGACCCAATCTGAGAAAGAATATACTGACCACAAAAATGTGCAATGGACATTCTGCAGATTAGTCCCACAGATGGTGAGGTTGCCTGATGAGGAAACTCGGCCTATGTTCTCCAGAATTTCAAAGAATGAAAGATGTGTCACGGTGAAATTTAGAAAATTGACAAAACATATGGCAATTTGGAAATTAACAGAACGCTTACCTGGTTGTCTAATCCACATTCAGAGCAAATAATGGCAAGATAAGGGATTGGCCACTTAAGACTGTAATAATGAGGAAATTCATAACTCAGTGAGAATTGCCTAAACAGGGGTATACAAACCTGCTGGCAGGGTAAGATTAGGGAGAATCCCCAGATATTCTGAAAGTGTGTCATTAGTGAGTTGCCAAGTTACATCCTAATTAACTTAGTGTTAGGAGGAAGAGGGTCGTGGTTGAAGGCTGTTAGTGTGTCTGGAGACCAGTGTCCAATGGTGTATCACAGGGATCAGTGCTGTGTCCCTAATTATTTGTGATTCAGAGGTGCTGGTGTTGGACTGTGGTGGACAAACCTAAAAGTCACATAGCACCAGGTTATAGTCCAGCAGATTTATTCAGAGGCAGGAGCTTTCAAAGTGCACAACCACCTGATGAAGAAGCAGTGCTTCGAAGCTAGTGCCTCCGAATAAACCTGTTGAACTATAACCTGGTGTTGTGTGAACTATAATCTTATTATTTGTGGTACTCATAACTGGTGCAGCTGTAAATACAGACGGGGATGGCGTGACAACTACGTTTGTGTTTGATACATAGATTGGCCGGGTGGTTCACAGTGAGGATGAAGGCCTTATGTTACAGGAAGATACAGATGGAATGGTCAGATGGATATATCAATGTCAGATGGAATGTAACCCTGATAAATATGAGGTGATACACTTTGGAAGAAGGAACCAGACAGGGAGTACTCAATGAATGGCAGCACACTAGGAATCTCAGAGGGTGTTTCTCCACAGATTAGTACACAATTTGAGAAAGCATCGGGACGTAAACATAACCATTATTCATCAAGGCATAGATTCTGAGAGCTATGCGGAAATTTGGTTTGGCCAAGATGGAATGCTGTGTGTAGTTCTTGGAACCATATTACGGCAAGGATCTGACTGTAGTGGATTGGTCTTGGAGGAGATTCACCAGGATGTTCCCTGCGATGGAGCATATCAGCTATGGAAAGAAGGTGAATAAGCTCAGGTTGTTTAGTTTGGAGCACGAAGACTGAGGGAGATGTGATTCAGAAGAATAGGATTCTGAGGGACATGGACCAGGTGGATAGACAACAGCTGTTCCTTTTAGTCAAAGGGCCAAGAAAAATGGAATGCATTTTAAAGTGAAGGGTTTGAGATTTGGATGGAATTGAGCTTTGTTTTTCACCCAGAGGGTGTTGGTGTCAGGAATGCCCTTCCTGAGAGAGAATTTGTCATGGTAACTTCACAACCATTGGAAAATACACGCCCTGCACTTGAAATGCCGTAAGATTCACGGCTACAGGTCTTGTGTCGGAAAATGGGGCTAATGTAGACTGTGCTGTATTTCTGATGGTACAAAGTCTGTGCTTCTGTGTTGTATGCTTAAGATAGGATTTGATGGGTTTCTGAAGAGTATATTAACAAGGGTTTTAAGATTGAACTTGTAATATCTTCTGAAAATATGTCATTGGCAAAATTCATGGGAAAAGATGCAGCTTTCTTACAGTCTGATACCAGAGAATTGAGGACAGGGAAAAGGCAGAACTATGGAGCAAATACTTTAGTTATGTCTTCACAGAAGAAAATAAAACAAAAAAGAATACTTCCCAATAATACTAGTAAAACATTAGTCTGTTGAGAAAAAGAGAATAGAATGAAATTCGCAAAAAAAACATTTAGAGGAAATATTGGAACTGAATATAATGAGCACAGAAAAGTCAACAGAGATTGATCAAATGGGAATCATATTTGAGAAAGTGACGTTGAGCATAAGTATGGAGAAGCAATCAATACAATATGATTGCATTTTCAGAAAGATTTTTGTAAAGCCCCAAGCCTGTTGTGCAAATTCAAATTCTATCAGACTGGGACTAATATGGTTTTAGAATTGTAGAGCTGGCAGGAAGCAGTGAGTAGGAATAAAACAATGTGTTTTTTTTAATGGAAGGCTTGGAGGATATAGCAAGAATCGGGATTTTGGCTCCAGCTATTCCTGATACACATCATACATTTGTTTGAATGGATCAAATCCAATATTTCCAAGTTTGCTGATGGCACTAAAAATATCGGATTGTGAGTGGGTGTCAACATGCTCCAAGGTGATTGCGACAAGTGGAGTGTCTGGGCAAATACATGGCAGATGGAGAGCAATGGGGGGCAGGTGGTGGATATGGTCTATGGGGGATATGTGTGACCTTTGATGTGAAAAACAAAAGGGGAGCCTATTAGTTGAAAAGGGATTATTTGAAAACTGTTGATCGATACAAGAACTTAAGCTGCATTTTTGTTTCCTTCTGTGCCGCCCTCCGAGGTCAGTGTAGGGCAATGAGATCTGAATCGAGAAGTCAATACTGGAAATGGCATTGGCACGCTGACCAGTGTACACTGACCCAACAAGTGGGCAGCTGTAACATTGAAAAGGATCTGGATCTCCCTGTACACCAGTCACTGAAAGCAATTTTGCAGGAGCAGAAAGCAAATAGGCAGATAAATCGTGTATTCACCTTCATTTCAGGGGTATTTGAATACAGGAGGAAGAGTGTTTTCCTGCAGCTATACAGGGCGTTGGTGAGACCTCATCTCGAACACTGTGCAGTATTATGTGCAGTTTTGGTCTTTTTACCAAATAAAGGACAAACCTGACATTGAGGGAGAGCCGCAAAGATGACCAGACTGATCGCTGGGATGATAGGTTTGTTGTGGGAGTAGAGTCTGGGGCAGCTGGGCCTGTATTTCATGGGCTTTAGGAAAATGAGTGGAGTTATTAGTGAAATATATAAAATTGTGTCAGGGCGAGACAGATTGGAAGCAGAGCTGACAATTCCCCTGGCTGGGACATCAAAACAAGGGCCCACAGTATTAAGTCCAGACAGGCCATTCTGCATTCAGTTGAGAATAAATGTCTGCACTCGGAGACTGGTGAAACTGGATAATTATCTCCTAGATCAGGATGTGGAAACCAAGGCACTGAATATAAATAAGGATTTCTGGAAACTAAAGTGATAGGGAGAGAGCAGGTATGAAGTTAAAGGACCAGATATCATTGCAGGTTGTTGTCCAATAACGTGGTAGTTGTGTCCCTGTACATCACTGTGTTGTAGAAAAATCATACAATATTAATGATGTGGTCTGTGGGGAAAAGAGAACAATGGGCGAACCGCAAAATATCAGTAAAAACCAAAAATTAAAGTTAGTCTAACACACACACTCGCACAGTCTAATTAAACCTTTAAATCATATATTGTAATGAAATAGTGCTGTAAATGCAACACGTTCACAATACAATCACTTGCTACATCCCTGTACCTTTCACCAAGCTCTTCACCAGAAAGTGCGCAGGGCTGACTGACCACGTGATGCCAACACGGAATTTCATTTCTCCTCAAGATTCTCCCCTCGGTTTGAAATAATGTTCCTTCTAATTGGAGAGAATACTTCCCTGTTTCAGGCACAGGTTCAAGGTTTGCAGAGTGGATTGCATTCCTGTTTTAGCTGAACACTCAGAGGGTGCATTTTGCAGACAGAGGATCCTGAAACTGGGTTTTGTTGCTCAGCTGATGCCTGGCAAGTAATCGTGTCACAGTGAGCAGGAATTCACTTTATAGATAAAAAGGTGCGCAATTCACGAATCGCATTGCACTCAAATCACTTTTAATAAACATGTGTTATCAGAGAACTGCCTGTACATTGAATCGAGGAGCAAGATTGTTGGACTGAAGGGACTACAACAGTTCTTCTATTATATTTCACAATGTTTAAACATATTAATGGATATGAACACTGTGTCGGGAAAACTGCATTGAGGAGATTTTCTCCATGGACTAGAATGGTGAAGGCTCAATGTGTTGAATGGCCTACTCCTTTCCCGATGTTTCTGTTCAGTCTGTGTGAAAGCTCTGTCAATGTTGTCACAAGCTCTCAGATGTTAGGAAGGAGGTCTCTGCAGGGTCAACAGGACTGTGTTTCCCATTCCCTTTTCTGATATCGAGGCTGGTGGTGGGTATTCTGTCTGGTTTTATCCTTTAAGACCTTGGAGCAGTGTGATACAATTGAGTGTCTTGCTTGACCGCTCCAGTGACCATTGAAGAGTTTATCACATGGCTCTGTGTCTGGAGTTATTTAAGAGTTTATCACATGGCTCTGTGTCTGGAGTTATTTCTGGGCCAGACCAGGAAAGCACAGGAGATTCACTTCCTGAAAGTACATTGGGGAAGGAGATAGATGTATACAATCAACATTGGATGCAAGGTCGTTGTTACCATCACCAGATTCTAGATCTTGACTTTCTTTTAACTTCCACCAGCTGCCAGAAAATTATCCTGTATTGGATTAGTAATCCAGTGACATTTCCACAACAGCACCATATCCACATAGGAACCTATCGGAAACCACATTGAGCGTGTTACTTCTGTACTGCTTGACACCTCTGTCAAAATGAACTCCGACCAATTTGATTATCGTGAAGGGAATGAGAGGGGTGTTAAATGGTCAAAATGTAATTATTCACCTATTTGGGGGCCGGACATAGTTGAGTAATTATCCACATTGCCAGGGAGATGTCAGAGTTGGAGCTGGAATGAAACAGCTTCCCCAGGGATACGGCCTGTTGTGCAGCACAAGTCTTCAGTCCTATTGCAGGAACAGAGTCAGGGCCCATTGCCTTTGTCGTATCCACTGTGTTCACCTGTTTCTTCATGTCACGTGCAGTGAATCAAATTGGTTGAAGACCACTATCTGTGATTCTGTGGGCATCATAGCGAGGATGAGGTGGATCATCTATTCAACACCTCTGGCTGAGGATGGTGCAGATACTACATCCTTGTCCTTTTCACTAATGTGCACGGCTGTTCCATTATTTAGGATGGGGATATTTCTGGAGTCCTCTCCTCCAGTGAGTTGTTTAATTGTACAACGACATTTATGACTGGATGTGGCAGGACAGCAGAGCTCAGATCTGATCTGTTGGTCCTGGGATCATTTCGTCCTCTCTATCAGATGTTAGTTCTGCTGTTTGGAATGAAACCACTCAAGTGCGGTAGCTTTAATGGTTTGTCTTCAGCTTTAGGTGCATATGGTTCTGACCTTGGTATGTTCACCCACACTCGTCACTGAACCATCACTCGTTTTGATGGTAATGATAGACTGATGGAATGTCCTGGGGAAAATGTTACAGATTATGTTTGAATACAATCCTGCTACTGTTGCTGCTGTTGTCTACAGCATCACATGATAGCCCAGTTTGAGCTGCAATATCTGCAATGCATTTCTACCGACCGTTCCCCAGTTCACATCGAGACCCATTCACCAATCAGCCGTGTACTCAATGACTGCACTTGGTTTCTGATGCGGTAATACTTCCATTTTCATATTCCCATTCTGCTGGGGGGTTCTCCTTGGTGTCATGCTTCCAAGTTGTTACATTACTCAAGCCCTTTAACATATTCATCTGAATCGTTTGCTTTATCGCCGTGCCATCTTGTGCATTTGAATTGAATGTGTTTCCCTCTGGTTTTCTCCCTGACCATGATTAAGAGGTCTGTGGTGTCAGTGACGCCAGCCTTATGCAGTTTCTGAGCGAATGTGTGCACTTTGCGTTATCGTTCAGTACCCAGTGTAGGGCGCTCCATGTCGGACAGGGCGTTTGAGAAGCTTTTACACACGTCATTGGAACTTGTTCAAAAACAGAAATTGCTGAAGAAACGAAGCACGTCTGGCGGCATCTTCTGTAGTGAATGCAGAGTTAATCTTTTGGGTGCAGTGACCCTCTACAAAGCTCACAGTTTCTCCAGCAGGTTTTGTATTTATTTCCAGTATCCATAGTTATTTGTTTAGTTGAAAATTGGTGTTGTGCCTGTTCATTTCTAGAGAAACTCAGCAGGTCTGGCAGAATCTGCAGAGACAGAAAAACAGAGTTGGTGTTACAAGTCCAGTGTGACTTGTTCAGAACTGAAAATGGTTGGAAACTGGGCTTTTTAATCCCTTACCGGAGATGGGGGATGGGTGACTTGGAAAAGAGTGCCTGGCAAAACATAAACGGGCTATTGGCAGTGGTGAACGAGAAGATGATGCAAAATGGGTTTAAATTAAAGTGTGAATGGGGGAAAGGGGCTCTCTATAACTGAGTGTAAGATAAAGAAGACACAACCACACAAGGTCATAGGGATAACAGGAGGAAGAATGTTGACCATGTGGTATTAAATAAACCTAGATCTATGCGTTTTCACAGTATACATCATCAGTGCCTTCACACTATGGAATTCAGGTGCTTGACCTCTTATTAGCACGAGTAAGAGTTTCATGCTGCCTTAGTTTTGTAACATAGAGCAAAACTAACAGTATGAAGTTTGGGTTGCTTTCTTTACCTGTCATATTTTATATTCTTTCAAATTTGCAGTGCTTATCGTTAAACGTTTGATCTTGAAGTTAGTATCAGATGGACTGTATGAGTTTGAGGGGTGGCATTCTAAAACTTTATAATATCATGGGAGGCATGGATAGAGTGAATAGCCAAGGTCTTTTCTGCAGGATCGGGAGTTCAAACACAAATGCATAGCTTTAAGGTGGAAGGGGGAAACTTGAAAGGGACAAAGTGACAACATTTTTTACACAGAGGGTGATGTATGTATGGACTGAGCTGCCAGAGGAACAGTGGTAGATGCAAGTACAGCTACAATATTTCAAAGACATTTGGACCAACATATGAATGGGAAACGTTTAAAGGCGTATGGGCCAAGTGCAAGCAGATGGGATTAGTTAATTTTAGAAAACCTGGTCAGCATGGACAAGTTGCATCAAACGGTCTGTTTGTGCACGATATGACTGTATGAATCTAGAAAGTGAGGAAAATGTACGAAAATATACGATGTAATAAATTGGCAAGAAATATAAAAACAAGCATCATGAGCTTTTCTGTCAACATAAAAAAAGCTTGAAGATGTGTGTGTGAGCTGAGGGGGAAGTGAAGTGAGGAAAGTACATTGAGGCCATTAGGAGGGTGTGACTGGAGAACTGGCCACAGGGAACAGGCAGATAATTTACATCAGTATTTTAAATCACTCCTCATGGGGAAAGTACTGTAAATGGTATAAACAAAATGGTAATAGGAGGGAAGTTCTTGAACTGTCTCTAACACAAGGAACAAGGCATTTATCTAACAGATAAGAATAATGTTAGGCAGGTCAGCAGTAATTCATAGTTAATTTTAAAATAAGTTGTTACAGAGAGACTAGCAGCACTGTGTGAAACATTCCATAACTCTTTGGATTACAGGAGTGTTCCAGTGAAACTGGAGAACCTCCAATGTGGCGCCTGTCTTCAAGAAAGGAATGAGACAGAAGGCAGGCACAATGTAGCCTAACCATTATTGCTAGGAATCTGCTAGACCCTGTTATTAAGAAGGGAATTGCAGGGCACTGAGAAAAGCTTAATGCAAAGTTGGCATGGTTTTGTGAAGGGGAAACTATTTTTGCTCTGTAAAATCATACAAATTCTTTTTTGGAGATCCCTGAGAATGTCAAGTTTAGAACCATGCTGGAAAAGCACAGCATGTCAGGCAGCATCCAAGGAGCAGGAAAATCAATGTTTCGGGCAGGAGCCCTTCATCAGGAATCCCTGAGAAAGTAGCAGGCAGATTTGATGAAGGGAACTGGTCAACATGAGGCTTTCCAGAGATTTTTCGCAAGATATCACAAAATAAACGTTCTGACACAAGACAGAGGCTTTTAGTATGATGGCTAATATATTCGCATGGGATGACGGTTAGTGAACTCATAGAAATCGGAGAGTCAGCATTAATGGATCTTTATGATAAAGATGTATCTATTGGATTACCACAAATATCAGGTCGATGGCATCAGTTATGTACAATCTATACTGATAGCCTGACGGCAGGAGCTGAGTGCAATATACATCCGAGTTTGTGGATGACTTTGAGAACCAAAATGCAGGCTTCTATTTAATGAAGAGGACTCCCAAATAAGGAGCAGTACAAAGGGATTGGAGTGTTCCTGAGTATGAAACGTAACGTCAGCATGCTGATGCAGCACGTAACTAGGTTGGTTCATGAGGCAGCTTCCTGGGATGGAAGGGTTGAATTATTGAATACATCTAAACTGGTGAGGCAATTATTCATTGTGGCTGAAATGAATGAGGGTGATATTACTGAAATGTACAAGATACAGAGGGGGCTTGACAAGGTAGATGCTGAGAAGGTGTTTCCCCTGAGTCTCGAACTCGAGGCGGTAGATATCGAATAAGGAACACCGATTTCAATCTGAGGTGAAAATTCAATGTACTCTCTCAGAAGGTAGTGAATGTCTGGAATTCCCTAACCCAGAGAGTTGTGGAGGGATTCAAGGAATTGGGTAGGAAAGTGGAGTTGAGCTCGGAAGTAGATCAGCCATGTTTTTATTGAATGAGAGTTCAATCTTGAGGGGCCGAATAGCCGTCTCATGTTCCTACTTCTTAGTTTTTTTATGTTATGCTTTGGAAAGTAATTGGTTATTTTCCTAGAAATTGTTTTGTACAATGTTGCATTCGGGAGAGGAGAAAATTTGCCTAAATTAACCATGGATGGGATATGGGGGCTGTATTCGGAGCAATTCGAGAGCAGAAGTTACAGAGTGGGGAAACCTGGAAAAAGGAATTGCGGCTGGGGGCCACTTCCTGACCAAGCCTGGAATTTCCAAGTGCATTTCCGAAACTACACCTAACCATCGGCGTGGCCTCGATCTGCCTGTGTGTAACAGGTCCAAAGGGCTGAATTGAACATCAGAACATAGGGCTGAGGGAAACGAGTGGACCAAACGGCCCTTTGACACTACCCCACCAGTAAATAAGATCATGGCTCATCTCATTGTGGTCCCAGCTGAACTTTTCTCTCCATGCTCACATTATCCCTGATTCACCTGTCTATGGAAAATCAGACAAAGCCAGCCTCGATATAATATAAAGATTCAGCCATCCGAAATTTCTGGGAAAGGGAATTCCCACTTGAATGAAATCCCACTTTGTGATTTTTTCCTCACTCCCGTTCTGACTGAGGTTGGAGGGTGTCACTGTTTCCTTTTCTAGTCCCACTCCTCCACTGCTCGCAACAAATTTAAATGTAACCAGGTTGATGATATGACCGATGATAAAGGTCTCAGACTGGGTCAGGTTTAGTGATAGGAACAAGTCAGCCAGATTTCTTGCATCAGCCGCAGGTAACTAATAGGGTCTAACGGAGCAGCATGTTAGATTTGTGGTTCGCACTGCTGCCTCGTACAGCAAGGAGCTGAGCTCAATTCCAACCTCGTCTGACGCTCTATGTGGAGTTTGAACATTCTTCCTGTGTCTATGTGGGTTTCTTCCCAGTTCTCCAGTTTCCTCACAATTACCCAGAGTGACCAGGAATGTGTAGGTTAAATGGGATAGTCATGGGAAATTCGGGGTTACGTGGATAGGGTAGGGGGACAGGTCTGGGTGGGATACTGTTCAGTGGGTTTGTGTGCACTCGATGAGTCGAATTACCTGCTTCCACACTGTAGGGGTTCAATGACAAAGGTATCAAGTTTGGGCTCTACAAACTCCTGGTCGGTATATACCTGATCCACTCGCCTGAATGCTTTGCATCTTTCAATAAGATCAGCTCTCATTCCAAGGGTAACCTGTTAAAGTCCCCATAATATCAGCCTTTAATGCATATAGTGTTACTATATCCTTTCTCATATAAGAATGCAAAAATAAAACTAATCTCACACACCGATGAGTCGGTTTATGTTTGTTTTCTCAGGGTATAGTGAGTCTTTGGACCACTGCTTCCTGAAGACCATTCGAGGCAGAGACATTGAATATTTTTGAGGCAACGAACACGACTCACAAAGGAGTGAAGGATTATCGAGGAGTGGGCAGCAATGTGCCTTGTGGGGAAAATGTAGACAGTGGTACTGAATGACACGGCTCCAGAATATCCAGGAATTAAACGAAATGATAACATCGATAAAGTTTTAAGGGGGAAACATGATGGCAGCGATCTGAAAGGTCTGCTTTGATGAGCTCTTCATCACAGTAATGCTCTATCCCACCCCAGCACAGTCATTTACTTACAATTCAACACTATAAGAGCTACAGAATCCTTACTAATCTCATTTTGTCAAGTGGAAATGACAAAATATAGGAAAGTATCGAGTAACTCTCAACACGCAAGGCACCTGTCAGAAGCTTTCAGTATGCCTGTGACCTCACCTGCAACCCCCTCTGCTCATTCCGTGGACCCAGTTACTCACCAGGCCTTGGTCACCGAGTTCACCAAGTTACGTGAAATGATTGAAGGCATGATTGAAGAAAAGTTCAGCAGGAGGCTAGAACCACTCTCAGCCGTGCTCCAAAAACATGAACAGCAACTTGAAAGCATTGGAAACAGAACGGGTGAGGTCGAGTGCCAAACTGCAGGGGCAGAGACTGTGATCAATTCATCTAAGGAGCGGATCCTCACCCTTGAACATCGGATCCGTACCTTAACTGAACAAGATGACGACCTCGAGAGCAGGGGCAGAATGAATAATGTTCATATCATCGGTCTGCTGGAGACATAAGGTGTTCATCCAGTGAGTTTTTTGCGAGAAATGGTTGCCGCTATTCCTTCACTTCGAAGTTGAAGAGGGATGGGTGAAGAGTGAGACACCTCATCGGGTTACAGCGCAGAGGTCAGGCTCAGACCAACGCCTTCGTCCTGCTCTTGTGTGATTACATAGTTGCTTTGACAAACAAATACTTATGGAAGCTTCCAGAATACAGGGAAAAGATCCGACGAGGGCTCCAGTATTATGTTCTTCCAGATCTTTTCAGTGGCAGTGATTCATAAGAAAAAATATTTTGATGATATCAAGAGAAGACTAAGGGAACTTGAGAGTCAGTATTCCTGAATGAACTCAGCGGTGCTCCGTATGTTTTCAATAGATTAAAGCACTCGTGGATCTTTCAGTAGATTCACTGACTCTCCAGAGGAAGCGAAAACTTTGTGGACACTTTAAAGTAGACTGGATGCTTTAATATATATCAATGATCATGTTTCTCTTTCTTCAAAGAACGTTTGTTGAATGTTTCTGGTATTAAGCAGTGTTACATTATAATCGGGAATGGGTAGAGTACACACTTTTAACTTCTTCATTAATATTACTACTCGTTTTTCTCTTGCTTAGTTTGTGCGTCGGATTTGGCTCAAGCTGGAGGGAGTTATGAAGGTGATCATGATGACGGAATGCCTACCTAAGGGCAGTTCAATCCCGATGTTTGTGATTAATTGCTCTGGATGCAGTATTGATAATGGTGCAGAAGATAAAGATTTGTGACGTGCAAATGCCCCCAGTGGGCATGGGATAAATGCCCTCCTGAGTGCTATTGACACTTTGTATCCTGTTCTGTCTTTTTGTTTTTGTATGTATTTAGTTTTGGAACGTTTTGAGGGCTTGTTAGTTGTAGTAGATTTAGATTGTATGTTTTCTTAGGCTCTAAGAGTCTTTTTTCATTGATGCTCAGTGCTTTATATTTCGAGTTCTTCCTCTCTGGAGTTCAAATATTGTTTCAGTGTGTTATGGCTAATGTCAAGATTAAATGGTGTATCTGGAACATTAAGGGGAGCCATTCGCCAGTTAAGAGGAAAAAGGTACTTTCTAATCTTAAAAAGGAGAGGGTGGATGTTGTCCCATTGCAGGAGCTGCACCTTGATGACAAGGAACATTTCACATTAGAGCAGGGCGGGTTTGATCGGGTTCATTTCTGGTCTTTTAATATTAGGAGCAGGGGAGACGCCATACTGGTGAGGAAGAAGTTTCCATTTAAATTACTAGATTTCATTACACACCCACGAGAGGATCATAATCCTCAAAAATATATGGGGAAGAAAACGGTATTTTGAATGTTTATTGTCCCCTGGCACACATCCTTAAATTCTTGATAGATGCATTTTCCAAATTAAGTAATCTGTCTTCGCAGCACATTATCGTAGGAGGAGATTTCAATTGTCTTTTGCACCCACGGTGGACAGAATGCCCAAAGGCACCCAGTACCATCTTTACAATCTAAACAATTAGTGGATTTTAGTGTCTAACTGGGGCTGGTGTATGTATGGAGGTGGATCCACCTCATAGATAGGAATTTTCCTTTCTTCCTTAACCTGCAGAAATGCCACACTTGTGTTCATCTCTTCCTCACCTTGCAGCAATCTTCGATTCAGTGGTGTCCTGTACAATTGGGAATATTACCATTTCTGACCATGCAGCAGTACACTTAATGATTAAGATTAAGGGCAATATAGCAGGTTCGAGACACTAGCGAATGGATCCCTTTATTCTTAAAGATAGTAAGCTCATTGAGTATTTCTGCAATGAATTCAGATCTTTCTTAGCCATTAATTCAGACTCAACCAGTAACCCATCCATTCTATGGGAAATTGCTGAGGCTTAGGATATGGCAGAAGTTGGAGCAGGAAAGTTTGCTCCAAGCACGGTTGAAGACAGCCGAGAGGGCATACTGTGATAGACCCTCGGTGGCTAGGCTGCAGAGGAACACACCGCTTTGGTCTACAATGAATTTTATGCTCATACAGTCAGCCAAGAAGGAACTTACCTACAAAGGCTGTTTGAGTATGGTGATAAGCCAGGCAAGCATTTAGCCTATCTTGCGAGGAAAAAGAGCATGAACAAGTCGTTACCTCAATTAGGGAAGGTACTGGGACCCTTACCTGTGATCTCATAAAGTTTAAAGCCGCATTTCGGAAATGTTACTCCGAATTATATCAGACTGAGCATTATGAGAATAGGTAGGTTAAGATGGCGTATTTCTTCAAGAACTTGGATCTTCCAGGGATAACTCTCAAATAAGTGTCTTGCCTTAATGCGCCATTGTCAGTGCTGGAGGGTATAAAGTAGCTTCAGGGCGGAAAGGCGCCCAGTCCTGATGGATTTCCAAGAGAAATTTATAAACCTATTGTCAGGGCCAATGCTTACCATTTTAGTCACTCACACGTTCACGACTGCCTCCCACCATCCTTAAGAGAGGCTCATGTCTCTCTTATTCCTAAGAAAGTGTGATTCTTATAGGCCCATCTCACTTTTAAATGTTGATTTCAAAATCCTGTCTGAGACCCTTACATTACAGCTGGAAACTGTGTATCCTTTCATTGTCAAACTGGACCACAGCAGTTTTTCATGGGCTGCAGATATTCCAGCAATATTACGAGATTGCTCAATATGATCCAAGCGTGTCAACAACAAATTATACAGGTATTAACCATCCCTTTAGATACAGAGAAGGCATTTGACTGGGTTGAGTGGCTGTTTCTCTTCTATATGTTAGAATGGTTTGGTCGAGGCAAAGTTTTTATCAAGTGGGTGAGGGTCCTTGAAAGCAATCCTCTTGCCACGTTTCTCACCAATGGTGTGCGACCCTATAACATTAATATTCCTAGAGGCAGTCAACAAGGTAGACCCCTTTCGCCAGTGTTGTTTAAGTTGGTGATTGAGCCACTGGTGAAGGCCATCTACAGGGACCACAACATATCTGCCCCAGAAGTGGAATAGAAGTCACGTAAGATTACATTGTCTGCAGATGATTGTCTAATATTTTTGCTATATCCCACAGTTTTGGTACCTCGCCTCATGCAATGCATCAGTTCGAATGCTGCCTTTTCCGGCTATACCATTGGTTTCACAAAATCGGAGGCTATGCGCATGGGTGATCTTAGGGAAATACCTAATGCCGAGAGAAAATGCTGGTTTCCTTTTCAATGGTCCCGGGGTTTATGGGAATATTCCCTATTTAGGTATAATCATTAATTCTATCTTTGAACTTATATTTAACATAGAATTTGTCCATTTGTATGATAAAATTAGACAAGACATTCGAAGATGGAAGGCACTTCTAATATCCTGGCTAGGTCGGATAGCTCTTATTAAAATGAATTCCCTCTCTTGCTTGCTATACCCCGTGTGAATACTTTCTTTGATGTTACCCAGACCGACATTTAGGAGACTAAATGGATAATGTAGCTCTTTGATTTGTCACCATAAGCGACCCCTTATCAAGTCAACCAAATTACAACGACCCCACAGTTTGTGGGGAGTAGATCTCCCGGATATTAAAAGCTATCAATTAAGCTCTTCTTTACCCGATGTTAATGAGGCCTCGGCCTCAATATGTTTAGATATTGAAGCTTCTCAGGCAAAGTGCTCCCTTATTAGTCTGCTATTCATAAGCAAAATGAGGACAGTTACGGTGTATTGCCATTTCCCAATAAGTATCAATAATTTTAAAGCACGGAGGGCAATGTGTCCGATCTAGGGCAATATAGCCATACCTCATTTTTTTTAACCCCAGAACTTGGTATACCATGTTTCCGACCGGGGATACTGGATTCCATGTTTAACCTATGGGCAACTCGTGGGTGTATCTTGCTTTGATGAATTATCTGAGGGAGAAACAAGGATGTCCTTTGATCAAATAAGTCGTAACTATAGACTACCGAGGAGAAATATCTTCTGCTTTCTTTTTATCAGATCAGAGATGTTACTCAAAAAAGAACCACGCTTTTAACAGACCCGTACAGATCCGATACAGAGAAGATGGTGCTTAGTGCTAAGAACACACTCTCTGTCAGTACCCTTTATCATTTGTTGGAGAGTAGCCCCTCAGACCAGACTTTACGCCTTTCTGATGTCTGCAAAGAGAGTTAGGCGTTCAGATCTCTTCGGACACAGGGGAGGACATTTGTGAAAATGCCAGAAGGATTTCAATCTTTAAGAAGAGTCTTACCATGTAGTTGAAGATTCTTCATAGAGTCTATCTGGCCCCAGATCCTCTCTCAAAATTCAAGATGGGAGTTTGTCTCAAATACAGAATGACTATAGGCACTCTTACTCATTGCTTATTGACCTTGCACAAGCGCTATAGGAGCGGTGTGTTATGGAGAGGATCTTGGGGACCGAATTTGAGATGAATCTGGTTTCCCTTTTCGTGGGCCTGCCCAGTTGTGCAGAGGAAAAAAAATACTTCAATACCCTCACTCTCTGTGTTCAGAAAAAAAATCTATTGTGTTTGGGGCCTGAAAACCCCCCTGGGTCTGTTTCGTTTTCACAAGCTTGTCATGAAGCATAGCCCTTTGGACTTTTTCAAAGGTATAGTGCAACAGAAAATACAGGATTCTTATAAGAGATGGCAGCCCTTTTTGAATTACCAAGATACAGGCTGATCTGCCACTCTAATAAGGACTTTTGCATAGCTATGACGAACTTGACTAATGATTCTAATGTCCAGGCAGGAGGAATTACGGGCAAATGAACGTGTATTAGTTATTGCTCGTGTAGATTAAGACCCAAAGTTTTGACACACTGAGTTGTATTATTTAGTTATTTTTATTTTTATTTTTCTTCTACCCGTTTATTTACCTTTTTGTTTTGTATGTACATGTACAATGGTGTAATTTTGTTCAATTTGCATTGTTTTTTTGAGTTGGGTACTTATTGGTTCATTGCAGCATTAAGAAGATTTTCTCTCAATAACAATATTTTTGAAAAAATTAACATGTAATCCTGGATGGAATAGAGTCCCAAAGAACCATTTTCGCATTCGTGAGACCGCAAATTGTGGTTTATCCTCAGGGTCATTACATATTGGGTGACAGGGTAAGGTTGGGAGGACGTCCCCTTCAATGGCAACCTCCGTCAGTTTGGTGAATTGAACCTGCGCTGTTAGCCTTCCTCTGCATCACAAGCCAGCCAGCCAATAGAGTGGGAGACTGCATAACTGCTATAGACAGAAATAGCCAAACTCAAAGTAAAGTATAAACTTTGATAAGAAGGGAAAAGGTACAATTCAGATGACGGTCAAGATAATGCCTGAGGGAAAAGAAAAGCCGCTGGAAATTGTATTTTATAACGAGACAGGTGATTAGATGCTTTCTTTGGTTGAATATAATAAGGTGACACAAGCAAATTAACCAGAATTATTAATTGTGATTACATATCAATAACCGTAAATTAAGAGTATATTTTTGATTGGTCTGTGTGAAGCATGTTAAGCATCGCATGAAAGTAAACAGGTGATGGAGCATATTTTTTGGAGCGTCCATCCCCATGGGAAATGCCTCCTGAGCACATGCTTGAAGAAACTCGTGATAAAAAGTGCCGAAGCGTCGTTTGGTCAGTGACAGGAAACCATGGGGCTGAATGATTGAAAGTTCCTGCAACGTGAAGCTCCGGAGAAAGTCAGATCGCCCCCAATCTTATTAAATGGTACAGCACATTTGAAGGGCTGAATTGCCTTATTATGGATTTTAATTGCAAGTGCTTAACAAAAAAACACTCTGTTCCTTCCCATAATGTTTTACACGAAGAGGCACTGCCATTTTCCTGAAACTGGGAATTATTTGGTCTATTATCTGGAACATGCCATAATCAGCATTCTCCAGAGCATTCTACAATCTGTGGGGGTATTACAAAGGTAAGCAACAGAGGGGGAGAGAGAGAGGGGGGAGGTGCTGCATGCAGGAGTGAGAGTGGTGGAGCATGAGCCTTGTTCGGGGTCGGTGCTATAACAGATATGTTGAACTCCAGCAGGACAGTGACACATTGGTGTAGGTTTCAGGTTTGTGGGAGATCAGAATCAATGTGAGGTGCAGTGTGAGGTTATGCCCCTTGGTAGGAATAACTCTGAAATCAATATAATACATTCTGTACTAGTATAAAGGGGTGTTGGAGCAGAGGGCACTGTGTGTATATGAGCACAGATTATTGAAGATATCAGGACAAGTAGAGAAAGCAGAAAATATCACAGATTGGTTTCAGTATCTGAGCTGTTTACAGGAGGAGGTGGAGGAGGGAGCCTCCGTGCTCCCTTCCTGGGAGGTGGTGGTGATGTTGTGTTGTGAGCCCACCCTTCTGCCCACTTGGGGATTCATTTGTCCCAGCTCAACATAAAAGTGAAATAGCATCAGGGCCACAGATTTTATGGTGTGTCGGGGAAAACAGAACTGCCAGTGGGTTTAAGGTGAGAATTGCTTTTCACTGAGCATTGCTCCTTACTCGGTTGGTGGCAAGTGGATGTTTCAGAATCTCCACACGAGGCGTCCTGGTCCTTTCTGGCTCCTATCAGAGTCCTCCCCACATGTTGTGTGGGGGTGACGGAATGTATATCAGGCACTACACATAAGCCACTCCCGACTTGGCCCTTTCTGTCCTATTTCAGGCTGTTTCTCCTGAAATGGGAGAAAGGGAGGGAGAAGGGTGGGAGTGGGTGTCCTTGCTGTTAGTGCTGGTGTAGGTGAGGGACATGGTGAGGTGTCCCGAGGGAGTCAGTCCACACTGATTTATCTATGCAGTGTTATTGGTGTGGGGTGTAAAGTGGAGGGAGAGAGAGAGAGAAAGGGAGACTGCTGGCAGTAGTGAGAGTGCTGGAGCATGAGCCTTGTTCAGGGGTCGGTGCTATAACAGATATGCAGTGAGTATGCAGAAGCAAAGAGAATACGGTGACCCTTGTCCTGACAAAACGGGGAAGGTTATTGGTGCTTGTCCTGTCAAGCTGGACATTTCTTCATACTGCAGAAACTGTACTAAATTGGGTGGTGAATTCAGGCCAAGCTCGATGGGTCTGGTAGAGTGGCCCACTCTGGGAAGAGAATGGTCCTCCTCTATACTATCCCATTCACCAGGATTTCCGTGTCTCCGTTCACAAACCGCTGTGTAATTGCCCATTATCTGCCATGCTCAGGGTAAATGGTGCAGGGCAGCTCCAACCGGAGAAAGCTGAACAGTGTGCCTTTTGGCCTTTTGAAAATGGCACCAGTGCCAGGGATCATGGAATATCTAGGGTTATGCGGGCATTCGTGAGTATCTCCAACCATGAAGGGAAATCGAGCTGGCATTGAATGAGAGGGATGCCATGGGGTGGAATAGGTAGTTAATGAGGTGAGTTCGTTGAGATATCAACAGGAAACTAGCTCAGTCTCATACAGACAATCCTTCTGTCATACTCAGTGAAAATGTCACTGTGATAAATTATTGTTAGATGCAGCCCAATGTCAAAGATTCTGCTGACCCTACTCACAGTTACAAAGCTTCCAAACAAATGCTCATCCAATACTCTCCATCATCCGAACTCACACCAATATCCCATTCACCCATCATTCCTGGAAACACTGGCTCATGTTGCAGGATACCGTTGAAATGTCTTCATTTCAGAATTCTGGATCCTGGGAACACATCCTTCAATGACATTGTCTCTCAATCTCGCTCTCTCTGTCTATTACCCAAACCCCTCCCATTTGTTGATTCTTAAACTGATTCCCCACCAGTTCTCTCTGGCTGTGATGTTCACACCTACAGCACCCCTGTGTCAAGATACAATGGAGATATGGAGCTGTAAATGGATTGGAGCTGTACATCCTGGGTTTATAGATCAATGCATTGCTATAGTGCGCACAGTGTTCCGCTCTGGACTGATTGCAGGGTGATGTTCAGCAGTACACTAGCCTGGTCTGCGCAATGCTCCATGCCGAACAGATATCTCCTCTGGGTGTATGGCGGCTGGTCTGGTTCGCTGATGTGGATTGAGAATGTGATATAACTAATCCTTTCAGTTGACATGGCAATGCCTTTATTTTTATTCTCATTCATGTGATTGGACCATCCAAATACTGACTCCACCGGCCAGTCCCATTCTTCAGTCCACCTCCATCATTCGGCAACATGTTGTCGATGAGTAATTGTCCAGTTTTAATGTGAATAATTGTCCTGTCTATTTCCCTGTCCTTTGGCATAGCTCACCCTGGAGCATCAGGATTAACCACAATAAACCTCAGTGAGGTCACTCCTCAGAAACAACTCTCCAGGGAATATAGCCCCAGCCCATTCATACTCTCTGTGTAGCTCAACATCACTCGCCGCCACCGCCCCCTCAACACTGTCAATATACTTGGAAATCTTTTCTGCATGCTTTCAAGTTCAACAACATCTTTCCTACAGCAGTGAGAATATAATTAAAGGCAGTATTACAGAACTGGCTGAACATAGCGTGTAGGCGAAAGTGACTATTGCAGATACGGGAGATTACAGTTTGAGAATGCGGTGCTTCAAAAACACATCCAGTCAGGCAACATCCGAGGGGTCGCAGGATCATTGTTTTGGGCATAAGCGCTATTCTTGATGAAGGACATTGGCCCAAAACGTCGAATTTTCCTGCTCCTCGGATGCTGCCTTACACGTTGTGTTTTTCCAGGTCCACATTCTTAACCCAGTGTAAATCCCAGTTGGCCTTCTTCTTCAAAGACAGTATTTTCCCTTCCCACATAGTCGATGGTGCCGTCCAGAGCATCTCATCCACTTCCCATACCTCTGCCTTCAACATTCACACCTCCAAACTCAACAGGTAAAGAACATCCTGTTCCTCACCATCCCACCAAATTTTCAGATACAATGCATTACCCTCCCCCATTTGCACCACCGTCAAACAGGCCCCCACCACCAGGGACATATTTCCCTCCCCACCCCGAGCTGAGTTCCATAAAGAACATTCCTGGCATGACTCCTTTGTCAGGTCTACGCCACCCAACAACCCACCCTCCACTCCTGGCAGCTTCCCCTGCCACCGCAAGAATTAGAAAAGCTGCACCCTCACCTCCCCCTCACGACCGTCCGAGAACCCATAGAATTCTTCCACATCCTTCGGAGTTTTGGCTGCACTTCCACACACGTTGCCTACACTACCCGTTGCTCCTGATGTCTCCTCGACATTGGGGAGACCGGATGCCAATATGCGGAACACTACTGAGAACATCTCTGGGACACCCGCACCAACCAACCCCAGCACCCCGTGGCTGAACACTTTAACACCCTCTCCCACTCCGCCATGGACATGCAGGTCCTGGGCCTCCTCCACCACCAAACCTTAACTTCCCGACTCCTGGAGGAAGAAAGACTAAACTTTTGCCTTGGGACCCTGCAACCACATAGGATCTATCTGAATTTCACCAGTTTTCTCATTACACCTCCCTCCAACTTTTCCCAATTTCAATATTCCAACTCAGCATCGCCCCCATCCTACCTGTCCAACTTACTTCCCATCTATCTGCCCCACCCGCCTCTCCAGCATATCATCTCCTACCCTTCCTTCATCTACCTATCAAATTATCAGCTACCTTCCCCAACCCCATCCCCTTCTCATTTATCTCTCAGTTCACTTAGGCCACAAGCCTCATTCCTGATGAAGGGCTTACACAAGAAATGACAATGCTCCACTGATGCTGCCTGACCTGCTGTGCTTTTCCAGCACCACTTTCTCTGACCTCTAGCATCTGCAATCCTCACTTTCTCTCTTGTGTTAATGTATCCAGAAATTTTCCCAGCAGACATCTTGTGCAGCTGCTCTGTTATTTTATCCCTGTCTCCTTTATAAACAGAGTGGGACATATACAGCCCCGCAGTGCTCTGGCATATCGCCCACGTACAATGAAAAATTTAAAATAAAAGAATATCTATAGTCCGTCCGTCAGTAAACCTCATCCATTCCATCGAGACTGAGTAAATATTCCCTTTTATTACGATATGAAATGTTATGCAAGGAAGGGGTTGACTGAACCTGTTTGTTCAGTGACCGTGATTAATGTTAGTCTTCATAGACTCTAATTATCCCAGTGGAGAGTTTCCATCTTTTAATGATAAATGGGAATCGTTCAATGTGTTATCCCATAGTATGAGCGGGAGTATCATCGACAGCACTAACAGGGATAAGTAGCTCCAGATGAAAAAGAGGAGGAGCGATCATATCCTGAATGTTCCAACAATGGACAGGAGTTTATCCGATGATATTTCATCCATTTCGCTATAATATGGTTGTCTGTTATTATCATGGCGGATCTATTTTGCTCTTCGCATTATTCAATATTTTTATTATTCTTTCCTGTCTATCGTTGGTGTCCCTGCTAAGTCTCACCTTCCAGCTCAGTTTTTTTTCCAGAAACCAGTTATGACTGCGTTACTGTTCTTTCATATAGTCTTCACTTCTTGTGACTATTATTGTTCATGTTGAGACTCTGAATCCAGATATTGACTCCACAGACCATGACTAACTGCATCAGTGAACTTGTTCTCCCTCCTTGCTCCTGGCAGTGTTACCCATGGGTCTCTGTGTTGACCTACTCAGTTTCAGATGTGAACCATTGTCTCACTGTCCTTGTTATTTAAATATTGGGAACGTGGAGGTCATTGCCCTCTATTATATTTACAAACTCCATTTCCCTCCAGGGACTCCAGCCCATCCCTGGCCAATATCTTTTTTTTAATTCAATTCTTGGACTTGGAAATCCCTGGCTGGCCAACATTGACAGCCCATTGCTATTTGCCCTTGAGCAGGTGGTTGTGAACTGCCTTCTTGAGTCGCTGTAGTCTACTTGCTGAGAGATGACCCACAATGGCATAACGGAGGGAATTCCAGGAATCTGACCCAACGACTCTGAAGAGACACCGGTATATTTCCAAGTCAGGGTAGTGATTGGCTTGGAGGAGAACTTCCAGGTGGTGTTTGACACAGACGAATCACAACTTTGGTGATACCTTTGGCCATGAGCTGATTCCTGACACCATACCCTGACCATTATTAATTTTAACTACTCACTGTACCAGAATGTACTTCACTGACTTAACCCATCTGCTGTTTGAACCTTGAGCCATGAAATACAGACTTCATGATGACAACAATCTGCTGCTGACTCTCGGGTTGAAACCTGCAGAAACAAATCCGAATCGAACTCAGACAAAAATCCCATCCAACTGACGTTCCTGAACACGCTGATCTATACCGCTATAGTGTCTGGAAATATCCTTCCTTTAATATTCTCAAACACTTAAACTCATCTGTCCATGAAACATCCCTCAGTTTCTTTCTGTCGATTATCCAAATCCCTGACAGTTGTACATATTTAACCTGGTTTCCTTTAAGTGTATTTTCTCTTATGCAATGATTTTTCACATTCAACCACCCCAAATGCGCGCCACCCACCACACGCATCCACATGCACACACTCTCATCTTATACTGGTCTAATTGAGATAGAAATCTTTCCCAGCTCTGTGTATTTGATATGTGTATCATTCTCATATGATGGTAAAAGCTTCCATTACTCCCCATGCAGGGCAGATAATTCAGTTTAATGGGCACTAGCATGGCATGCACAGCTCTCCGTGTTAGTCTGTCATCTTCTCCCAGTTTATGTTGTTCAAAGTCTCCTGTGATGCTGATTTAGAATTTGATTAAATAAACCATTTCAGCTGATCTGAAAATACCTTTTTTCAATATTCTCATTCTTGTAATTTTGCTCTCTAAGAGTCAATCCTCCAGATATTCACAATACCCAGTCTTTTTCTCCTTATTTCCACAACATGCTCTCAGTTAATTAACTGTCTGTTTCTGTCTTCAATGTGAATCGTTCTGTCCCTCTGTACCTTTCCCTGGCCTTGGTTTTTGGCTCCCTAGTGTATAGAGTGCTGACGTTGTGAAGTTCCAAAACAGTGAAATCGTGTGTCTTGTGCTGTTGTTCACTTCCCGATGTGCCCCATGTGGTGTTCCATGTACAGGTCTGGCTGTTGTTCACTTCCCAATGTGTTCCATGTGATGCTCCATGGACAGGGGTCTGTGCGTGGGGTTGTACTTCACTTCCCGGTGTGTCCCTTGTGGTGTTCCATGTTCAGGGTATATGTGTCGGGCTGTTGTTCACTTCCCTATATGTGGTGTTCCATGTGGTGTTCCATGTTCAGGAGTCGGGGTGTCTGTCGGGCTGTTGATCACTTCCCGGTGTGTTCCATGTCGGGGGTGGGGGTGTGTGTCTGGCTGCTGTTTATTTCCCAGTGTGTACCATGTGGTGTTCCATGTTGGATAGGTTTCAGCTGCTTTGACTCACGTCTTTGAAAGATGGTCTGTGCCTGTCCACTGAACATCTGACGTCTATGTTTGTCCCTCTGAGTTGATCGTGTGGCTAGAAACAGGAAGAATCCCCTTGAGCATTATTGTAAATTGCCAGCTTTCGAACATCTCTGACAATGCTGTCACTTTTTTAAAAAGGTTATTGTCTCATTTTCTTTAAAGAGAGATCTTAAATGCCGTACTGTCTACTGCAAAAAGCTGAAGTAAATAACTTAGGAGGCTTGTAGGTTTTTTAAAATTAATAATAATAATAGCCAGCTCTCACAGACCAGGCTTTCCAGTTTTTCTGAGCTAAATCAGTCACCAGGTGTTGCAGTCGGAGATAGGTTGGATGCTTCAGTAAATGATCCCTCACTGCTATTCTCTCTGAAACCTGTCTATGCTGTGTCCTCCTGGATTGGAGAACTGTGTGCAAGACTGATTCACTTTGGATGTGGCTTTTTGCCAAGGGATGAGTTTATGGGATGTTAGTACATTAGAACAGTTCTTTAGTAGACGGTACTGTATCTATTATTCTGTTAAGATTTCCAGTAAAGTTATTTTAAACTCCTCTTCTTTTTGTATGTATTTTTATTAGAGAGTTTAAATAAATTGTGTTTTGCTTAAAGTTACGTGGTTTGACCAGCCGCATCTCCTGTAACTGTATATCAGGTTCCAGGGGCCAAATAACCTCGTCCTGTTCTGTTGTAACAGGGTCAAAGGCCTGAATATCCTTCTGCTGTTCCTGTGTAACAAGCTGGAGAAGTGGAATTAGCTGTATAAATGGCTTCTGTTGTGGACTCTTTCCGGTGTTCTTACCAACCTGCTGTAAGATTTCCTGTCAGGTTAGAGCAGTCTCAGGTGTCTGGGGGAAGGCATAGCATTGTTGAAAGATCATTGTCCTTCTCTACTCCACCAGCATAACGGGAGATCTGCTGAATATGTCATAATAACACTTGAGAAGAATGAATAACGTGACGGGATTATCTCAACGTCCAAATAGGCTTCAGCAAATCCCTCACCTGAATCTACCATTAATCTCTCCAGAGGCCACATCGCTCAGATTCCACAGAATCAATAGGGTGAAGCTTAGAATCAGCAAGGAGAAGCAAAGATTGATGGAAGTTATATGTCAAACTGATAGTTGCAAAACAGATTTTGGGTCTATCATAAAACAGGAAATTAGATACCCAGGTTTGTGGGTACCACAGTAATAATGAACAATTTCAAACTACATCAGAACTGTGGTCACCCATGTGAATAATAATGCTGGGAAAATGGATTTCATGAGCATATTTGAGATGGTTTCCTTTCACAGTATGTTGAGCACTGAGTTAGAGGTGGGGCTGTTTTGAAATTGGTGTTGTGTGATCAGAAGAGCTAATTGAAAACTCTGCTGAAAAGGAGGTTTAGGGAATAGTAATATTGAATTTTATACCACGTCTGAATACAAACCAGTTGTTTTTGAAACTGTGGTTATAAACCTGAGTCATGCAATTCACGAAAGTATGAGGCTAAAATTACATTCAGTGAATTGGAGAAGTACATGAAAAGATTTACTGTAAGATAGGCAATGGTTGTTTAAATAAAATGTACAATATACACATGCCCACCACAGTTGAAACAGCAAAGGGGTGAGGTGACTTAACAATAGTTAACAAAATAAGTTAAAGATTGTATTAGATCAAAGGAAGCAGCTCAGAAAAATGTCAGATATTGTTGTAAGCCATGGATTCTTAGATACTTGAGGACCAATGAACTGATAATGAAATAATTTAAAAATGCAAACGAACAAGAAATATTAGGATGACCACACGTTTCTCTCGATACTTGATGGGAAATTGAAGGCAAGGAAACGTGTGGATTCGGGAATATCCACACACGATAATTTCTGGCAGAAAACTTGGAAGTTACAGAGAAACTAAACAGTTACATTCATGCCAATCTTATTAGAGGCAAGATTAACTGATGGTGAAATTCAGTTTGTGTTCTCCGGTGATTGCCAAACTAAAAGGAGATCGCGGTGAAGCTTAGAATGTTTACACAGAGAGATAGACTGACACAGGGGCATGGAGAAGCGCTGCCAGGCAAGGTTAGGGAGAATCCCAAGATGTTGTGCACGTATATAATTCAGAACAGAATAACCAGGACACAACTAGGGCCCATTAGAGACACAGGGAGCACTCTGTGTGCGACGCTGGAAAACATTGATCGATTGTTACATGAAATCTCCATATCTGTTTTACTTGGAGAAGGAAGATACAGAGACAGAATTCAAAAAGATGGGTTGGGAAGCTCTTGAACAGACTGATATAAGATGGGAGCATGGATTGGAGGCTTTGGCTGGTATAAAATTGGACTGATTGCCAGGTCTGGATAAGTTGCATTACAGGCTGCTGTTTGAGACAAAGGAGAAAAGGCGCTGACTCAAATTTTTAAGTCGAATCTGGCTACAGGGAAGTTGGAGTTGCCAGATGACTGGAGAACAACGAATATGGTCCCACTTTACAGGAAGGATGGTGGAAATAGCCTGACTGTTAACCAGTCAGTATTAGATCCGTGTTAGGGCAAGTACTGGAGAAAATAGGAAAGGAGAAAATTTATCTCTATTTGCAGAGGCAAGGTTTGATCGGGGGAGTCAGCATGACATCATAGGAGGGAAGTCATACCAAATGAATGTTATTGTTTGTTTTCGAGCATGTTCTTTTTGTGGTTTTTCAGCAAGACCTTTGACAAAGCCCCATATGTGAAACTGATTTTAAAAAGTCATGATATTAAGGGTAACTTAATGAGGGAGGTGGAGGAAGGCTGTTTGTGTGACTGGAGACCACTGTCCCCTGATGTACCACAGGGATCAGTGCAGTGTATCTTATTATTTTTGCTATTCATAAATGATCTAGATGTGAATGTGTTAGCCCGGGGGGGGGGGGGGGGGGGGGGATAGTGATGGAGTGTGCTAATTAAGTTTGTATTAGACACAAAATTTGGCCGGATGGCAGTGAGGAAGAAGGCTTTATGTTACAGGAAGATACAGATGGAATGGTCAGATGGTCAGATGGAATATAATCCTGATAAATATGTGGTGAAGAAATGGGGGTATACAATGAATTGCAGCACACTAAGAAGCTGAGAGGGTCTTCCTCCACAGATCCCTGAATGTGACGGCACAGGGTAATAGGTTAGGGAAAAATGAGGACTGCAGATGTTTGAGATCAGAATCAAGAAGTGGAGTTCTTGTAAAGCACTGTCGGCCAGGCAGCATGCAAGGAGCAGGAAAGTCGATGTTTCGAACATAAGCTTTTTATCAGGATTGGTGGCCACATTCCTGATAAAAAGCATATTCTCAAAAAGTCGACTTTCCTGCTTCTCGGAAGCTGGCTGATCTGCTGCACTTTCCCAGCAATATACTTTTTGATTGAGGTTAATACGTTAGTTAATAAGGCAGAGGGAACCATAGACAGAGCCTTCATTCACCGATGTATCAATTGTCAGAGCTATACAAGTCTATGGTTAGGCCGTGTTGAAACACTGTGCGTAGTTGTGAGAGCCATATTGCAGGAAGAATGTGATTGTAGTGGAGGGGTGCACAGGACATTCACTGGGATGCTCCCTGGGATGGAGAATATCAGCTATGGAGAGAGGTTGGATAAGCTCGGGTTGTTTAGCTTGGAGCAGAGAAGGTTGAGGGAGAGGTGATTCTCAAGGATAAGATTACGAGGGTGATTTCCAGAAAGAATTTTGCTGAAGTCCCAAACCCAGTGTTCAAAATCATATCTTATGCGATTGTGTCAAATATTTGGACATGGTTACAGAACGGGACAGCTGGCAGGAAAGAGTGAGTAAAAGTTTTTGATTTTGATTTTATGACCAGGTGTATTTTCCAGGATAAATACAATAAAACACAGTGAAAAGCTTTCATCTGTTGCCACAAAGTGATGCCATTTTGGATAATTGAAGACAATGGAATAAACAGAGGATACACCCTGAAGAGAGTTTATGGGTTGTGAGACAGCTCCTCATCATTGACCACCCCACAACTCAACCCCTTCATGACAGCTTCAACCCCATCTACACCAGACCCCAGCAACATCGACGTTGCTGATCCTCAGGTACCATCTTTGCCACTGGGCAGATACTCCTCCACCACCAGCTCATTGTCTCCTCTGCCAGGCCATTCCAATGTCAGAGCTATGTCTCTTACTGCTGGGCCCACTTCAACAATGTTACCATCATCGCCTTCCACTATCCGCTTCACACAGTGCTATCCAGCCCCATCTACGGCACTTTTTATTTCCCTTCCCAGGAACAAAGACACGGAGGAGTCAGTCCAAAACTTTTCATTCAACTTTGCAAAGTCGGGTGCTGTTCCCAAAGGTACACACACACAAGCATAGTAATCTCCACGCATTATATACATGTATATGTGGGCTGGGTTTACTACTGCTGCCTTGACCAACGAGTGCTCGGATTCCGCACTGTTTTCCTTTTTTGGGTTCTGGTACCTGCGATTCTTTTATCATTCACTTGGCCAATCAGTGTTTGAGCTTCCCATTCTTCCCTTATATGGATGATGTTGTACAACTGTGGTTAAGGGCGGCCTCTCAACTATCGAGGAAAGCTGTTACAACTGTTTCATTCATATAAACGTGGGGGAGGTCCGGCAACAGTTTCGAGTGTCTGCTTGTGTTTACTATGAGGTAGAAAAGACTAAAAGGCAGCTAACCGTCTACCCCCTACATGCTTGTGTTTACTATGAGGTAGAAAAGACTAAAAGGCAGCTAACCGTTTAAAAATTACACTACCCCCGACAAATCCCCCGTGTCTTTTCTTACGGCCTGTAATTTTTCAACCGTAAGTTTCTTCTCCAGGGCATTTAATAACTCCCGAGCTTGTTCATCAAACTGCCCTTCTCTAATACTACCCCCGCCCAAGAGGGATTCACGTTGTTCCATCTCGAGATTTATTCGTTCAACCTGCCCATAGGGAACATCCTTCTTAGTAAGGGCGGTTTCGATCAGTCGTTGAGTTAATCCCCGGACACAGGGAATAACGCAACACCCAAGGGCAGTGAGTACCCCTGCCACCACTATACATGAGACAAGGAAGGGGACGACCACCCCCGTCCATTTACCGAACCAAGCTTCCAACCAGTCCGTGAGGCCAGAGTCGATGCCCGAGTTTTCGGCCAGTTCGTCCGCCAATGTGGTGAGTCCATCCAGGGCGCGGGTGATGGACCCATCAGGGGCTGTGTTGTTGGGGATGAAAGTGCAGCACTGAGTGCCTATCATGACACAAACACCCCCCTTCTCTGCCAACATCATGTCTAAGGCCAACCTATTTTCCCACGCCATCCTACTAGTGGCGTCCAGTTGTTCTGCTATTCCTTTCACTGCATCCCGGGTATAATTAATGAACCTCTGCTGATTGTAGTAAATATAATTAATCCAATCCACATTCTTATTGATGGTCACCCACCAGAACAGTGACGACTCAAAACCTGCCGCTATCTGGTTCCTAGCCTTGTATTCGTCAGGAACACCCCTGGGGACCCCTATGGCATCTAAATATATGTTATCATCGAAAGAGGTCTCCAAAGCTCTCTCAGTTCTTCCACTAGAACGGGGTCGCTCTTGTTTTTCGAATACCAGGGTGAATGGGATGGCCAATTGAACGATCGCACAAGTGCCCGTCCATTTTTGGGGCAGGGTCGGTCTCAGAACCCTCCCACCACAGTACCACCAGAGGTCTGCCCTAGGCACATGAATGTGGGAGTAATTCCCGCCCCCGGTAGTTTCATTGACCAGCCGGATTGATCCACTGCACTTGTCAAATGTCCCCACATCGTCGTCCCACTGTAGTCCCGTCCGAGAGACGCAGGCCTGGTGCGTACCCGTTACCCCTGAGAATGATGGCGGGCGGGGCGCCCCCTCAGACCTGACGGGGGGAAACTTCAAACTCAAGGGTCGACAAGTGGGGTCGTTCCAGGCCTCTCGGTCCTGGTACAGCCTTATCATGCAGTCCATGGCTCGTGGGTGTTTCTCCCATCCCAGCGGGAATGGGACCACCTGAGGGTTAGGGCGGGCACTTGTGCATGCGTAGCAATCACTCTTTTTCATGCTCCTCACAGTATATTTGACCCATTCCATCCAGGCATTCGCCTCCCCGTATCCCGTTTCTATTTCAAAGGTCTTTTCCAAATCCGTTGTCTCAATTATTCTAATCTTTTCCTGCTTATCAGTGGTGGATGAGCCCCCAGACTCAGCTTCAATGACCGTGATATACGTGCAGCACAGCTGCATCCCCCCCCATCCTGCCTGGCCCCCAACTCTAATACCCAGTATTGTTCTATTAAGTCTCGCCTCGTTCTTTTCCAAGTTCTTTATGGTCAGATAGAGCGGATTGCACTGATTCTGCCCACAATCCCGTCCAGGGGTGATGGGATCACGGACAACTGACACCATAGCCTGGACCCCGGGGGCTGGAAGCCTACTTAGGCCTTCCCTACCATGCAATTGTAATACTAACGTCTGACCCTGGAATCCCCTTTCTCTCTCTAGATTCTGCTTAGTTTGATTCAGTTGACTTTTAGTCCTACAGGGCACCAACTCACATAGGTCTAAGCTAAGTGTCTGTGTTGATTGGTTGGCAAGCACGGAGATGGTGAACCACTGACGGTCCTCTGCTTGTTTTAACCAGAGGCCAAATTGGGTAACACGCACACTATGACCCAGCCCAAGGATAATGGCATAGCAAGTTAACAATACGATTGACCGCATTTTGTCGCGACACCCGTAGCCCGAGGGCACAGTTCCTTTAGACTCGCCAAAGTCCGATTAGTTCGTTCTCAGGGTCTCTGTTCCTTAGATGCCTTTGTCAGAGAGGTTCGTTCGTCCTCCGTCGGTTGTGGCACTGGTCCCTTGACTCGAGTGTAATGTGTCCAGCCCTTTTCGGCCGTACGGACAGCCGTTTCGGTCGTCAAAAGTACCAGGAAGGGACCATCCCAAGTTGGTTCGAGGGTACGTTGCTTCCAGCTTTTAATCAGGACCCACTGACCCGGCTTGACGGTGTGCACCGCAAACTCGAGGGGCGGCGTCTGTGCCAAAAGTCCCTGTTGGCGTAAACAAGATAGAGCAGACCCCAGAGCCACCACATATTTTTGCACAAACATATCCCGAGACTCAAATACAGGAGGTTCCCCCTTCGGCCCATGGAACGGGAGGCCAAATAACATTTCGAAAGGGGAGACGCCCAAATCCCGCCTTGGCTGGGTGCGAATTTGCAACAGGGCAAGGGGTAGGCATTTGGTCCAAGGCAGGCCGATTTCACTAGTGAGCTTGGTTAGCTGCTTTTTGATGGTCTGGTTCATTCTTTCGACCTTGCCCGAGGAGGAGGGATGCCAGGGGGTGTGCAAATCCCAGTCAATCCCCATTGCTTGCACTACATTCTGGAGGACGGTCGAGGTGAAGTGGCTCCCCTGGTCAGAGTCAATAGCGCGGGGTAGCCCAAATCGTGGGATGATTTGCTCGAGTAGAATCTTGCTAACCTGAGTTGCCGTTGCCGTGGTAGTGGGGAAAGCTTCCACCCATCCTGTCAGGTGATCTACCACTACTAATAGGTACTTCAGGCGACCTATGGGGGGGAGCTCAGTGTAATCTACCTGGATATACTCAAACGGCCTATAGGCCGGACTCCTACCCCCTTGTCTTGCATGCTGCCGCAGCCCCCTTTTGTTAATCTTTCGACATGTTATGCAATCTCCTGTGACCTGCTTGGCTACCGTGTACAGACCAGGGTGAGCATATCGGCGCAGGAAGGCATCACACAGTGCCTGGGCGCCCCAGTGACCCCTTGGTGTAAACGGGCAATAATGTCCCGCGTCAACGGTCGATTTAGTAGCTGGCGGCCATCGGGTAAGGTCCACTTGCCTTCCCTATCCTTTGTACCCCCCAGAGACGCGAGAAGAGTTTCTTCTTTGTCAGTAAACGTGGGCACTTCGGTAATTTCGGATATCTGTGGAATCCTTACCAGGCAGTTTATTACATCCTTCCCCATCCCAGCCAATTTTGCCTGTTCATCTGCCAATTGATTCCCCAGGGTCTCTATTTTATCGTCTTTCTGGTGTCCTTTCACATGTACTACAGCAATCTCTTGTGGCAGCAACAAATCCTCCAAGATCATGGCTACTAGTTCCTCGTGGACCAACTCCTTTCCTCTACTATTTATCATTCCCCTTTCTTTCCAGATCTTCCCAAAGGTGTGTACTACCCCAAAGGCATACTTAGAGTCAGTGTAGATTGTCCCGGCTATTCCCTTTAAATTCCTCAGAGCTCGGTGCAAGGCGTACAATTCGCACGTTTGTGCGGACCAGGCATTCGGTAGCCGTCCACTTTCCACTAATTCCCAACCAGTCTCACTAATGACTGCATAACCGTTGTGTCTCTTCCCATCTATCACTCGAGAGGACCCATCAATGTACCACCGCCTACCTGCATGTAAGGGGGTATCCCTCAGATCTTCCCTCACTTTACTCTGGTACTCTATTATGTCTGAACAGCAGTGTTCCAGTTCCTCCTCGCCTTCCCCTTTCCAAAGAAAGTCCGCCGGGTTCTGGCAGCCCCCGACTTCTATTCGGAGGTCTTCTCGGTCTAACAATATGGCTTCATATTTCAGAATTCTCGAGTCAGTCAGCCACCTCCCGGCCTTCTGATTCAGGATAGTTCGAACCTGGTGGGGAGTAGTGACTGTCAAGGGGGCCCCGAAAGTCAACTTCCTGCTTTCCTCTACCAGCTTTGCCGTGGCTGCCACCGCTTGGACACACTCCGGCCACCCTCGGGAGACTGGATCCAGAATTTTTGACAGGAAAGCCACGGGCTTCCTTTTACCCCCCCAGTCCTGGGTCAATACTCCAAGAGCGGTTCCCTTTCTGGAGTTCACAAAGAGGCGAAATGTCTTACTAAAATCCGGCAAGCTTAAAACAGGTGCGGCCATCAATTTTCCTTTTAGGATTTCAATTAACTTTTTCTCCTCCTCCTCCCATTTTATTCTGTTGGGTGCCTCCTCAATGAGTTTTAGATACAAGTCTTTAGTAAGGGGGGCATAGTCGTCTATCCATAACCGACAATAGCCTAAGAGTCCCAAGAACTTCCGCAACTCCCTCTTGGTCGTTGGGAGGCCTAGTTCGATTATTGCCCGCACTCTTTCCGGACTTATTCGTTTCTGTCCCTGGCTTATCAAGTGTCCCAGGTACTTAACCTCTTTCTCAACATATTGGAGCTTCTTCTGACTCACTCTTAAACCCTTCTCAGCTAGGTAATTTAACAGGGCATTAGTCCCAAGTAGGACGTCCTCCTCCGCCGGTCCGGATAAAAGGAGATCGTCCACATATTGTATAAGCTTAAGGGACGGGGACAAGGTTAGTCCCTCCAATAATTGTTCCAGAATCTGCCCGAACAGAGTCGGGGACTCAGTGAATCCTTGGGGGAGTACGGTCCACCTGTACTGTTGTTTTCTGCCAGTATCAGGATCCTCCCATTCAAAAGCAAAAAGATCCCTACTGTCCTTGTCCAGGGGACACGCCCAGAAGGCATCCTTTAAGTCTATAACACTAAACCAGCCGTGGTCCGGGGGAATTCGCCCCAGAATAGTGTATGGGTTCGGTACCACAGGGTGCCGTACTTGGACAATTTTATTTACCTCCCTTAGGTCTTGGACCATTCGGTAGCTCCCATCCGACTTCCGGACCGGCAGGATTGGGGAATTGTATCGTGACATACAGGGCTCTACCAATCCATCTTTTATTAGGTCTTCCATAACTGTCTTCAGGCCCTGCCTCCCTTCCCAAGAGATGGGGTATTGGCGCACTCTGACGTCGGGGCTCTGGGGCTTTAATTTTACCTCCACAGGTCGAATTGCGAGTCCCCCCCGGTTCCCTTTGGCGACCCAAACCCTAGGGTCTATCTCTGTCAATCGGGACTCACTAAGGTATGACATGGTAACGGCTAATTCTTCCTCTTCTCCCACTTCTATTCGCAATCCGAAACGGACTATCAAATCCCGTCCCAACAACCCATAGGGAAGATGGGGGAGGTAAAGGAGTTCCACCTGGAGTTCCTCCTCCTCCAGCCGCAAGGGTTGTGGTTCGAATATTTTCGCACTAAAAACCCCACCCTTAACTCCAGAAATGTTTAATGTTTTAGCTTGGAAGCCAACCCCCCTCGGATGGAGGGGAATTGAGGACCTGCCAGCGCCTGTGTCAACTAAGAAGGTAACATCTTGTCTAAATGGGCCCACCCGTAAATTTACCAGGGGTTCTTGGTAGGCCCGTGTTCCGATCCTCCCCTGACTTCCCTAATCCATTTGTTCACACTCCATTTCATACATCCCTTCTCTTTCCCTTTTAAACTCGGGACAATCCCTTTTGAAGTGTCCCAGTTTCCCGCAATGGTAACATCCAGCCTTCTGAGGGCGCTCAATTCCATAAGATCCTCCTCTCTCACTTCTGCCCCGTCTCGCTTCTCTCCCTCTCCAACTTTTCTTCGACGTTCCTCTTTCCACCCCATAATCTCCCTCCCCCATTCCGGTGGACTTACAAGCTTCCCGTACGGCTGCCACCATCATTTTTGTCTTATGTTTCTCCCTTATTACATCCCTCTGAACGTACACCATCTGTGCTTCCCGTAATAATTCTGCAACATCCTTTTCAGCCCAATCCTCCACTTTCTGTAATTTCTTCTGAATGTCAGGCCATGACTTAGTCACAAAGTGCACCTTAAGCATGCTCTTGCCTATTTCCCCATCGGGGTCTAAACCTGAATACTTTCGCATGGACTCCCGCAAACGGTCTAAAAACTCACTCGGGGATTCATCCTTTTTCTGTCCAACTTCAAATGCTTTTGCTAAATTCCGCTGTTTGGGCACGCAGGTTTGGATCCCCCTGATTATAAGGCTTCTGAGGTCTGTCATATTGGCCCTTCCCCCCGCGTCGTTATGATCCCACCGGGGGTCCTCTAAGGGGTACTTCTGCTCTCCACGCTGAGGGCCGTCCTGATGCTCCCTATCCCAAATGGCCATTGCACTATTCCGGATCATAACAATTTCATCGTAATTAAATAGTATTCTCATCATGGCCTGCAGTTCAGCCCATGTGTATATACTGGGCCCCAGAAATTGGTCCAGTTGTATTCCCACACTGACGGGGTCGTCCAGTAGACGGGGTAGTTCATTACGGAGATGCCGGATATCCCCAGAATTTAAAGGTTGTACTACAAACCCGGTCCGTTCGTTCCCAAACGGCACCTCTCGTAAGGGGTTCAGCTGTTCAATATTATCACTCCTCCCAGCTCTCAATCCCTCTTCTCGACCTCTCCGCATCTCGAGTCGGACTGATTTCCTAGTGCCTGGGGTGAGTTCTGTGCCCCCTCCTGTACACCCCCCAGCAGTCCCTTCCTCACTGGTCGTAGCCTGCTGGGACTCGGAATTATCCATCGCAGGAGGTAGGTCCGCGCTGGACGCCTGGTCGTGCGCGGGTGGTATATACGGGGGCGGGGAAGACGGTGGCAAACCGTCGGTGAGGATGTCCCAAGACTTCTGGGGCTTCCTCGGGTCTGTTTGGGGAGTCAGAGGATAGAGACGCGTGGGACTCTCGCCGTCTCCCGCCAACCAGGCGGCGGCATATTTGCTCTCCTCTGGGTCAAACGGTTGTTTTCTGTTAACATATACATTTAGGATTTGACACACCCAGTCTTCATCAGACCCATACTCGGGCCAAACTACCGAGGGGGCGCGGATAGGTTCTTTGGTCCATATAAAACAACAATATTTTATCATGGTCTCTTTCTTTAAGTCCTTCGTTCTACTACTGTCCGTCCATAGACTTAACTTCCGACCTAATGGACTATCGGGGGGTATTTCTTTCCCATTTGCAGTCTTCCCTGACTTTTCCTTAGTAAATCTAGAAGTCTGATTTCCCATGGTTTATCTTCGGTCCTGGTCTTAAACGCCCAAAGCGTTTTCACAGATGACCGTCAAAACCACAATTTCCCGTGGTTTATCTTCAGTCCTGGTCTTAAACGCCCAAAGCGTTTTCACAGATGACCGTCAAAACCACGCGGCCAACAAGGAAGAACAAAAGAATCTCTTACCTTGATCCGTGCACGGAGTTGTCTGGCCTTTTTAAATGTGTGTACCCCCGTGTATAGTCACTAACCGGTCGTCCCAGCACTCGTCCGTGTGTTCCTTTTCCAGGATTCAAAATTATTTTTAAATGAGCCGGGTCACATCGTCTCTTGGCCGACGGCCAACGGACCAAGCCGATCAGTGAGAAGTATAAATATATACTAGACGCGTCTTTGTTGTAATCAGGCTTGATCCGTGAGCCGAAGAGACTGCCCCCCCCCCGGCAATAATTATTTCATCCCGGACGAGCCCCCAATTGTGCGAGATAAGTGGCTATCCAGCCCCATCTACGGCACTTTTTATTTCCCTTCCCAGGAACAAAGACACGGAGGAGTCAGTCCAAAACTTTTCATTCAACTTTGCAAAGTCGGGTGCTGTTCCCAAAGGTACACACACACAAGCATAGTAATCTCCACGCATTATATACATGTATATGTGGGCTGGGTTTACTACTGCTGCCTTGACCAACGAGTGCTCGGATTCCGCACTGTTTTCCTTTTTTGGGTTCTGGTACCTGCGATTCTTTTATCATTCACTTGGCCAATCAGTGTTTGAGCTTCCCATTCTTCCCTTATATGGATGATGTTGTACAACTGTGGTTAAGGGCGGCCTCTCAACTATCGAGGAAAGCTGTTACAACTGTTTCATTCATATAAACGTGGGGGAGGTCCGGCAACAGTTTCGAGTGTCTGCTTGTGTTTACTATGAGGTAGAAAAGACTAAAAGGCAGCTAACCGTCTACCCCCTACATGCTTGTGTTTACTATGAGGTAGAAAAGACTAAAAGGCAGCTAACCGTTTAAAAATTACACTACCCCCTACAACACAACCAGTGCAGGACCCAACCAACAACATGTCTCCAAACTTCATGCATCACCTTTTGCTACTGGGCCCTATCTCACTCACGTTGACTCTACTGATGTTGCAGCTGCCAATTCCAGGTCATGTGCTTGCTCCAGGAAAGTAAGGACCCACTCTCCTCTGCATTGGGCTTAGCTTGAGTTCCAAACCCTGGGTCCAGCTTGAGGTCAGTAAATTATAAAAAGAAAGTTGGAGGAGAAAATAAGAAAAAGAAAGCAGGTCAGCAAAGGAATCCTTGGACCGGAAAAACAGGAATAAAATGATCCTTTTATTGGAGATGAAGACTCGTGGAGTATCTCAGGATTATGTCCTTGGGTCTCAGCTATTCGCAAATGCCTCAAACATATGGTTGATGGAATTAATTGCAACATATCTCAGTCTGCTGTAGGAGAAATGCATCAAGGAGATTCTCGGCCATGAGAAGAATGTGGGAAGCTCACGGCGTTGAATGACCTACTCCTTTCCCAATGTTTCTATGTAATCTGTGGATAAGCACTATCAATGTTGTCACAAGCTCTCAGATGTTATGAAGGAGGTCTCTGCAGTGTTGACAGGCCTGTGTTTCCCTTTTCTGATGCAGAAGCTGATTCCCGATGTTCTGACCAGTTTTATCCTTTAAGACTTCGGAGCAGTTTGATACAATTGAGTGTCTTTCTTGGCCATTTCAGAGACCATTGAAGAGTACATCCCATGTCTGTGTGTCTGGAGTCACTTTTAGGCCATACCAGGAAAACATGGGAGATTCACTTCCTGAAAGTACATTGGGGAAGCAAATTGATGTTTATAATTGACATTGGATTCAAGATCATTGTTAATGACGCAAGATTTTAGATCTCGATATTTTATTAATTGTTATGAACTTCCACCAGCTGCCAGAGCATTAGCCTGGTCTGGATTAGACATCCAGTGACATTTCCATCTCCACATAGTAACCTATCGCAAACCACACTGAGCAGTTTATTTCTGTGCTACTAGATAACTCTGTCAAAAAGAACTCCCAACAATTTGACTTTCATTATGGAATTGAGGGGGTGATGCTGGTCATACTGCAATTATTCTCCTCTTAAGGGACTTGTCATAGTAGAGTAATTTTCCACATTGCCATATAGATGTCAGAGTTGGAACTGGAATGAAACAGCTTCCCTAGGGACACGGTTTGTTGTATATTGTCTTTGTTATATCTACTGTGTTCAGATGTTTCTATATGTCACATAGAGCGAATCAGATCGTTTGAAAACTGCCATCTGTAATTCTGTTGGCATCCTGACGAGGTGAGGTAGATCATTGACTCAATACTTCTGGCTGAGTATGTCGCAGATAACTACATGCTTGTCTTTTGCACTGATGTGCAGGGCTGTTCCATTATTAAGGAGGGGGACATGTGTTGGGTCCTCTCTTGCAGTGAGTTGTTTAATCCAATAATGGCTGGATCTGGCAGGACAGTAGAGCTTCAAACTGATCTGTTGGTCTTGCAATCATTCCACCCTCCCTATCAGATGGTAGTTCTGCTGTTTGGAATGTAAACAGTCAAGTGTGGTAGCTCTATGGTTTGCCATCAGTTTTAGGTACACATAGTTCTGCGCTGGTGTGATCACCACACTCGTCACTGAAGCACAGATTCGCTTATTGGTAATGGTAGACTGAGGGATAATCCCAGGCAAAAAGTTACAGATTATGGCTGAATATAATTTTGCTTCTGTTGCTGTTGTGGTCTACAGCATCACATGGAACACGCAGTTTGAGCTGCAATATCTCCAATACAGTCCTGCTGCCTGTCCCCCAGTTCGCACCAAGTCCCATTCACCCATCAGCCATGTACTCAGTGACCTACTCTGGTTTCTGATGTGGCACACTTCCAATTTTATATTCTCATTCTACTGAGGGTCTCTCCATGGTGTCACACTTACAATTTGTCTCATTGCCCAACACCCTTTAACATAACCATCTGAATCTTTTCCTTTCAAGTATGTGCTATCTTCTGTGTTTAGAGTGAATGCGTGTCCCTCTGTTTCTCTCCCTGACTAACAGTAAGAACTCTGAAGTTTCAGTGATGCCAGCTTTACGTCATTTCAGAGACACGGAAATTGTGCATCTTGTGTTATCTTTCACTTCCCAGCATATGGCGCTCAAGGTTGAACAGGGTGTTTGAGCCAAGTTGACACATGCCTTTGAAACGTGGTGAAAAGCAGAAATTGCTAGAGAAATTAAGCAGGTCTGGCAGCATCCGTGGAGTGAAGGCAGACTTAATCGTTTGGGTGCAGTGACCATTATTCAAGGCTCACGGTTTCTTTTTTGTTTTCGTTTCAGATTTCAAGTATCCAGATTTATTTGTTTAATTGAAAATGTGCTTTTTTCATTTCTGGAGAAACACAGCAGATCTGGCAGCATCTGCGGAGAGAGAGAAACACAGTTAGCTTTTCAAGTTCAGTGTAACTCCTTTTCAGAACAGAAAAGGATTGGAAAATGGGCTTTTAAATGCCTTCACCGAGGTAGAGGAGGGGTGACGGGAAACAAGAAGGTGTGGAGGAGCAATGCCACTGACAAGTTGACTGTTATTTCTGGTAAAAGAGAATCAAATGTAAAATGAGTATTAATTAGATTGTGAAGGGGGGGAATGGGTTCCTTGTTTAATTGGAAGACAAACGATTCACAAATAGGGCAAGTTCATTGGGAGACCAGGAGAAAGAATGTGTGAAGAATGGAGAACCGCCATAATGCGGTCAGGCTGTGGAAGTATGGAATTGAATAAAAACTCCTTCAGGATAGAATGTAGCAAGGTCTAAAGTGAGGTGTTACATGAGGTACAGTTGTGCTTCATTGGAGCATTACAGCAGCCCAGGATTGAAATGTTAGCATGACAGCAAGGTACGTTATTGAAATGGGAAGCAATGAGAAGCTCAGGGTTATTCCCACAGACAAAGTGGGAGTGTTCCTCAAAACAGTTTCTGTTTGGTCTCCCAGATGTAAAGGAGACTGCATTGTGAGCAGCAATGACAGTAGACTGGATTGAAAGAGTACAAACGAAATGCTACTTCATCTGGAAGGTGTGTATTGGGTTGTTATGAAATAACGAATGTGTCCGCATTCTTTTCAAATGTCCAAATTTATTTCTTCTTATATAGAGACCACTTGGTTCCACAGCTTGGAGAGAGGAACTACTATAGCTGTGGGAGGCCAGAGTTAATAAAACTTGGAGTTGGATAAACACAGGAGACCAGACAGAATAGAGGAGCAGCAAAGGCAAAATTTTGATCTTGGACCTTTTGTCAGGACAGGTGAGTGGGAGGGGAGCCCTGAAATGGAGTAATGGGATATGGAAGGGCGGAGGGTATGTATAGTGGTGGTAGGTACATGCAGGTATGAGGTTACTGTGATTGGTCAGTGAGAAGGATGGAGCAGATACAGGTGGGTCTGGTCAGGGAAAAGGGACATAGGATAAGGCTGTAGGTGGAGGGCTATTGAAGCGGCTTCAGTCAATATTGAGGCCATTGGACTATCAGCTTCAAAGGTAAACTTTCAGGTGGTGTTCCTCTGACAGTGGACAGGCTAAGCATGGGCATGTCGCCGGGCGAGTGGGAGTTGAAATTAAAATGAATGGTAACTGGAAAATCGAGTTGGTTGTTTCGTGCAGAGCACTAATGCTCCACACAGAGCCTGATCCTGACCCACTGAGCACATCTCCAACTGACAACGTGGTTTCCTTTATATTGTGGAGATGAAAGGGAGACTCAGGGACATATTCATGGAGCATCTGCTCTGTGCACACTTTGACAAACTCAGCATTCCAGTTGCCATCCATTTCAATCACTCCCCTCCCCGTGTTCATCTGGCAACAGGTCCATCTTTGGCCTCCTCCACTGTCAGAGTGAAACCAAACAGAAACTGGGGAACACAACTTGATATTTCAGCTGGAGACATTACAGCTCAATTATCTCAATATTGCCTTCACTGGCTTCAAAGTCTCTCTATCCACAGCCTTACCCCAGGTCCCCTTCCCTGACCTGACCAAAGCTGTGCATCTTCCCATTCGTATATCTGTTGCACCCTTCCCACTGACCAATCACAATAATTTTCTGGCTGCATCCCCCTATCGCCATTCCACCTACCCTTCCACCAGCCCCACGCCCCTCCCTCTATTTACTTCCCGGCTCCCCTTTCCTAACCCCAGTCCTGATGAAGACTTTCAGCCTGAAACGTTGGCTTTCCTGTTCCTAGGATGCTGTCTCACTTGTTTTGCTTTTTCAGCTTCATATATATTGGTGATATAGTTGCACGTTGAGACCTTATCAGCAACAGATTTTATTGTGCTTTCTATGCATTCTTTTTTGTCCTTTTACTGACAAGCTTATCTCAACATTCTCAGTACAGGATCTAGGAAACATTCTTTTTGTCACTAATGCTCCTGTCTGCTTCGAACTAATTTCCTTTGTTTTAACCATACTTTCATCTTTGCTGTTCGCAATGGCATTGTAAACGTAACTCTTGTTATGCTGTAGCTTAATCACACCATTTCCAATATACTTCACAACTTCCTTGTTCTTAAACTCCACACATCTTTTCATAAACCAAAAGATCCAATAAGTCCTTCTATAATTTCCTGTCTTCTGTGTCCCTCTCTCCTTAAACGAGGAGGTTACATTTTCCAGTCCTCCCTCACTCCAAAATTTCCTGAAAGCTCACCTGCAATGCCTCCACAATTACCTTCGATATCTCTTTAGAACTACGAGCTGTTGTCCAACTGGTCTCGCTAATTGATTCAACTTCACCTTCCCCAGCACCTCCTCTTTACTGAGGTCAGTATACTCAACTCTATACCCTGACTGTCTTGAAGTTCTGGCATATTACTGGTGTCTTCCACGGTGAAGACTGATGTAAAGTATCTATTCAATTCCTCTGCCATTCCATTGTTTCCCATAACTACTCAAGCCTCATTTTCCAACAGTCCTTTGTTTGTTTTTTACTCCCTGTCTTCCTTGTTATATATCTAAAAATCGCTTTCATTATTCTTTTACACGATTAAGAAGCGTAATGTTATATTTCACCCTCTCCTCACATTTGCTGTTATTAGTTATCAGTACTCGAATTTGTAGACTTCGTAATCTTTTGGATTCCCAATAATATTCACCACATTATGTGCATTTTCTTTTGTTTTTATGCTTTCCCTGAATTCGTTATCACTCATGGCTGACTTGTCTTCTGCTGAATATTGTTCTTCTTATTTGGGATGAGTTTCTGACATGCTGCTGAATTATCCCCAGAAACTCCTGTCATTGCTGTTTCACCATCTTCACGTGCTCAGTTTCCATTCCAACTAATTCTGGCCAACTGCTCCCTCATGTCTTGTAGTTACATTACTCAATTATAAGACATCACATCCAAAAGTGAGCAATAGCTGTAAACAGGAGGGAAGTCTGAGGCATGGGACAGAAAGAACGATTGAACGATGTATCAATTAGATTAAAAGAGAAATCGAGAGACAGAGAGAGAGAGACTTTCGACTTGGAGATATAAAAAAAGAGAAGTCTACATGACTGATAGATATAGATGTACTTCTGTATTTGGATTGACAATTCCTGTGTGTTGTGGTCTATTTGTACAGTGTACGTGCAACAGAATCATATGTTGAAATGTCGATCTGATGCCAGAACTTTTATCTCCAGCAATATGACAGGCAACAGTTGTTGCCAAAACCCAATAGGCCAATGTATATGTTTCCCGGTAGAAAATTGATTATCTGAAATAAATTGGAACACAAGAAGCAGGAATTTATAACATACATCCGGATAAGAATTAGAGATTAGGTCTGGGAATGCAAGGAAGAGGCAGGAGGCAGAGTGTACGTTGAAAGAAGGGCAACATAACATCTCAGCTGAAGACTAAATAGCATGTTAAAGTTTTATAAATTTTGTACATCACATGCATAAATTTTGTTAACTATGTCTCTCTTGTTCATTCTGAATATGGTGCACACATATGAACAGTCTTATGTATCTGCACGCACTCGTGTGCACGCACACACACACACAGGCACACACACAGAGACACACACAGACACCCACTCACAGATGCACACCCACACATAGAGTCACACGTACAGACAGCCAAACACACTCACACACAGAGACACACACACACGCACACAGACACACATACTCACTCACACACAGATACACAGGCACTCACACAGACAGACACACACACACACTCACATACACAGAGAGACACACACACACACTCTCTCTCTCACACACACACACACACACACTGATCAATCATTGTTCGGCCATTCCATTTCATATTATCCTGTTTTATTTACATTGTCACTTGTAATTCCTTCTTCTGAATATATTCTGTTTCTTCCTCTACATTTGATTTTATTCAGTCTGTCAAGAAGACATTGGGGACTGGGGGGGATGTCACTTTACTCCTCGTCAGTCTCCACAGTCACTGTCTTCTATTCCTTTCTGTTTCTTAGCCCATTAAAATACATTCTGTGTCTCACCCTTGAATCCCGATAAAATGGTTACATTTTTTTCGATTACCTACAGTATGGAAACAGGCCCTTTGGCCCAACCAGCCCACATCGACCCTCCGAAAAGTAACCCACCCAGACCCATTCCCCAACCCTCTATTCACCCTTGACACTATGGGCAGTTTAGAATGGCCAATTCACCTAAACTGCATAACTTTGGACTGTGGGAGGAAACAGTAGCACCCGGAGGAAACCCACACAGACACGGCGACAATGTGCAAACGCCACACAGACAGCTGCCCAAGGCTGCTCAGTAAATAAAACATTTACTTTTGTGCTAAGGCTACAACAAATCTAAAAAAGAAAAGGCATACAACCTGTGCAATACGATGTTTGCACCTTTGCAAGCAAATTATTGAATTACATTGTGTAAATGATAATTAACTGATAAAAGATATGAGAGTATAATCCAGCGAAATCCGTAGCAGTACGAGAGAATAACAAGCAATTACATTTAAACTTGAGGATTATGGACTAATATTTATTATGTCCAGAAAAAAGATGGTGATTTTGTGAGAAATTGCATTTTGCCCATGATATGTAATTCCCAGTAGTTCACGTACCAGTGTGGAGACCCCATGCTGGTTGAGAGGGAGCTCCAGGCTCTGAATGAATTCTCACCGTCTCAATGTGCAGTTGAGGTGTGTCTCCGCACTGTTCATAAATCTATCAGTAGCTTTAATGCCTTACTCCTGAAATTGTTCGCCATTCCAACCAGCTTCTGACCTCTATAGGAGTGCAATAACTCTTCTCGGAGATGGAAGGCATTTCCTTGAGTCTTGGCACAAACCATTCACTTTTCCCCGGCACGTTCAGCAAACCAAGTTAAAGTGACACGTATGTACCACGAGCAAAGGAACCAGGAGGAACAACATAGAGCAGTCTATCTGTGTAGACTCTGCTTCACTCTTTGTTATGTTGGGGCATCAAAGACATCTTCCTATTTCTGTACACATGGTTCGATAGGCTGAATGGCCACCTCCTGGTCATCTGGAAGCTGCTCAAGGACCTGACTTGGCGACTCCGGTTCCTGTTTAACATCTCGATGTGTTGACTACACTTCTTCCCTCCTTGTGTAATAGGCAGGAGGGTCTGAATGGGCTATCCCTATTCTTGTCCAATAGTTTCAATTGATTGAATGGCGTCCTTGTATTCTGTTGAAACCAAGTTTCGGGCAGAAGCTTATGCTCAGAAACGGCGATTCTCCTGCTCCTTGGATGTTGCCTGACCTGCTGTGCTTTTACAGCGCTACACTCTCAAGTCTTCAGTCACTGAATGGTCTCCTCTGTTTCTGTGCACCAGGTTATCGGAATAAATGAACTCCAAATGCTTCTGTATGGCAGTTTTGAAGAACTGAATGGAACATAGGGACGTAGGACTGAGGAGTAGGAGTGTGTGATTAGACACTTTAAGCCTTTTCAAGTAGGCAGTAAGATCGTGGCTGATCTGGATGTGGTCTCCATCCCACTTCCATATCTGTAGTTCATTGTCCTTTACTGTCCAATATGTAAATGCTTTGACTAAATGCAAACACACAGGCACCACAAACTTCTGGGGAAGAGCATTCCCACTCAAACAACCCTTTGTGAAATTCTCCTCATCCATGTTCTGACTGGGGCTGGATGGACCACTGTTTCATTTTCTAGTCCCGTTCCTCCATTGATCATGATAAATTTTAAATGTAACCCGGTTGTTGATATGACCAATGATATAGGTCTCAAACTAGATCAGGTTCTTTGCTGGGGACAAGTCATCTCGATATTTTACATTTGCAAAAATAATTCACCAAAGCAAAGTTACTCAAAGCTAAGATGGATACATGACAAACAGTTTGGACAAATATTTACATTAATATTTATCTTTCAACATACACACAGACAAAGACACTAAGACATACACATTGTCTCACACACGCAAGTGCACACAGACACACACATTCACATGCCTAAATACAAGCAGAAAAAAAAATCCTGCAAAATATCAGTTTGAAAGAGCTTTGTCCAAGCAATAGTTAAACTCAAGACAAAAGTAAAATAATAAAATGTTATTCTGCCTCTGAGGTTGTTCTGCTCACACAATTAGGATTTATTCCTGGAACAGTCAGAATTGGCTGAAATACCTTTGAATTTAGGCAGTGGGGAGATGCCAATGATTCCCCAACAGTAATCCTACATGAATGATAAAGATGACTGAACGGTTTTCACCTCCCATACATTTCTGCGAGAAGGAACAAGAAAAGAGAAAGAGCAATACGCAGTGGCTTTTCTAGCATGTTGCATTTTCTCCATCTCGGAGCAGAAATATACAATAATGTTATCTGAACACCAAACTGGACCACGTGAGGCCTCCTTGAACATTCTCGGAACTGTATGACTCTGTCCCTATTCTTTGCTCCATGTAGGGGTTTTAATGAAGATACGTTTGTATGTGTCCTCATATTTTTGTCCAATAAAATCATGTCTTCATAGTACTTGTTTTCTTATACGATGAAAAGAGTATATAACATATACATGTTGTTTTCTTAAATTTGAAACCTCAGTTCTAGACTCCCATACCAGAGAAAATGTTCATAGGCTATGCACCAGATACACTCTCCTCAATATCTTATGCGGTTCAATACGAACGCCTCTCGTTCTCAATCCTGAAGTGCTCTCACGTTATAGAGGTTTATAACATCATGAGGAGCAAGGAAATGGTGAAGATCCAAAAACATTTTCCTAGCTTAGGGCAGTCCAAAACTAGAGCACATAGATTGAAGGTGAGGGGAGAAAGATTTAAAAGGGACAAAAGTGGTAACTTTTCACAGAGTGTATGGAATGAACTGCCAGAGGAAATGTTGGAGTCTGGGACAGTTACGGGTACTTAAAGCCATTTGAACGAAGCCATTTGAGCGAACACAAAGGTTTTATGGGATATAGGCCAAGTGCTGGCAAATGGAACGTGATTAATTTAGGACATCTGGTCGGCATGGACATGGTGCAGCGAAGGGTCTGTTTCCGTGCTGTATGACAGAATAAGGCCTTCTTTCCAGAGCAAGTGAAACAGCTTCGCAAAGCTGCTAAAGCTATTGAGTATATTTATTTTTCAGTTTATGGAATCATCATAGCCCACAATACATCAGATGTTGACTCAGAAATCCCCTGTACAGATGCAGTAAAGCATCCTGATAGCCTTTTCATGAAGTAATCATTCCAAATACCTTCCTAATTACTTGCTGCATATGCATACTAACCCCGTGTGATATATGTACCCAGGTGAACAAATGCCTTTGTACAACTGAGTTTTGTGCTCTCTCTTCTTTTAATTAGTTTACTGTTGTTTTACCCTTCTGCCACAGCACAAACCTTGGTAGTCCATGTTATCCTGTTTCTGCTGAAGGTTTGCACACTAACCTTCCCTGTCTATATTACATTACAGACTCTCTACCTCCACTTGTCATCTTATCGAATCTTCGTGGTTGAGCCAATTGAGTTCCATCCAATCAGTCCCCACAGGCAAATCATTTACAGATTCTAAATAGCTTCTGATGTTCCACTGATCTCTGAGGCACTTCACCAAGTTAAAGATTTCCAACCCGAAAATACACATTTCTCCCGACTATCTATTTCCTGATAGTTACCCAGGGCTCCCCTGTTCCTGTGTAGTAATTTAGAAAGTAGGTGTGACCTCCCATCTTGTGCTGGGTAATGTACTGAAATGGCTGAAGAGCTTCATCCTATTCCTTTGTAAATCCTTAGAGGGACAGAAAGGTCTCCTCATGTCTCATTGAATCGATCCAGAATGGCGGAATGCGATCTGCCTCACTTTCTGTAACAGCATTGCGGGGTTGAGTGAGTGAACAACACATGAAGCAAGCGCAGCAGGTGGCCATTCAGCCCCTCGAGCTTGCTGCACAATTCAGAATGGACATTGTTGATGTGATTGTAACTAAGCATCCCTTTCCTGTCTGTTCCCAACAAACATTGATTCTTTTGTTCATCAACAATCTATATTACTCCTCCTTGAGTGTTTTCATTAACTCAGTCTTCACTCCTCCTTGGGCATGAGAAGAACACAGACCATACAATCCTAAAGAGAAAGGAACATCCCTTTCCCCATCTGAAATAGGAATGCCCTTATTCTAAAAATGAGTTTCCCTCAAACCAATCATCATTCTTTTGACACAATGGTTACGAACAGATATAGACCATTCCGCCCCTCAAACCTCCCCAAATTTCCATTAACCCTCGACAATCAAATACTGACCAGATTAACCTCCACTGAAGTTAAAGGAATTTCAGTTACAATATTTTCACAAGAGTTCAAGAAATTAGAACTGCGAACATTGAACAGTACAGCACAGTAAGAGCCCTTCAGCCCTCAATGGTGTGCCAACCTTTTATCCTACTCGAAGATGAAACTAAACTACAGAGCCTTCATCCGAATATCATCTATGTGCCTATCCAAGAGTTACTTGAATATCCCTAATGTAGTTGATTCTACTACCAATGTTGGCAGTGCATTCTACGCACCTATCACTACCTGTGTAAACAACCTGCCTCTGACATCTCCCCAAAACCTTCCTCCAATCACATTAAAATAATATTTTCCTCGTTTTAGCCATTTTCACCCTATGAAAAAGACTCTACTTATCCATTCTATCTGTGCCTCTCATCATCTTGCACACCTCTGTCAAGTCACTGTTCATTCTTCTTTACTCTAATGAGAAAAGCTAAAGCTCCCTCAAACCTTCTTCATAAGACATGCCCTAAGGGCCAGGAAACATGCTGGGAACTCCTGTCTTCACCTTCTCTAAAGCTTCCACATCCTTCTTTTAATGGGGCGAACAGAACTCAACATAATATTCCAAGTGTGGTCCACTCAGGCCTCTATGGAGCTGCAGCATAACCTCGCAGCTCTTAACTCCATCCCCCAGCTTATGAAAGCCAACACATCATACACAATCTCAAAAGACCTATCACCTTGAGGGCTTTGGAAACTTTGAGGAATCAATAGACGTAGACCCCAAGATCCCTTTGTTCCTCCACATTGCCAAGAAGCCTACCGTTTACCCTGTAATCTGCATTCAAATTCAACCTTTGAAAGCGACTCTCCCCTGAAAATTGGAAAATGAACAGAATCAGCCACTTATCCCATTGGATCTGCTGTGCCATGGGATTAAGCTGAAATGTTTCTCACCGACATTCTCCTGCCTTCGCCAAATGATCACTGATTCACGGATTAATGAAAAGCTTATTCAACTCTGTCTTAAAGAAACTGTGTGCAGGAGTGTGTGTGTTTGTTTGTGTGTCCATATCTGTATGTATATGTGTTGTGTGTTTAACGTGTCTGTCTATGTTTGTGTGTATCTCCATGAGACGAGATCTTGCCGTTTTTTGATGTAAATCCATTGAAATTGAGATCAACCCCTCACCACTCTCCACACCTCTACGTCTGTCCCTGTTAAGTTTATAGTTATACAATGCCACCCTCAACTCGCCTCCCCATGCCTTTGCACTAGTGTCAGTTTTTTTTTGTTTCTTTCAGAGGACATCAAATACTGTCAATCTCTCACATTGCATGGCTGTTTGGTTTTCAAATAACGTCTTTGGAAGCACAGAGCAGTTTTGTCTGATACCTAGCGATATCGTTCCTGAGATATTATCGCCACCACTGTGTGAGTTTCAGGACTTTTCAATCTTTTTTCATTTATAATTTGTACGAGTATATTGTAAAACATTTCAAGATAATGAACGTACAATATATTCATTGCATTGACTTACAAATGGTTCTGTCAACCTTGCTTGCATGCATTTGTGGTGGAAATACTCTTTAATTTGTGCACTCTGTGTCATGAATAATTTTCAAAGACAAATCACTTCCACATTGTAGAGCGACCATAGACATAACTTTACATGAACATTCTCCACTCTAAGGTTCCTCAGTACGATGACAATCATCCATATACCAAACTCTGTGTGTGCGTGCGCAGATGGTTCTGTCAGTTTGGATGGTGCTATGAGCTGCCTCCCTTCCCCTCCCTCCCAGACTGAATTCCCTGATGGTTGTCACCCTGCGGTGCTGCCAACGCAGAGGAGTGTGAAGGCCAGCAGAAGGGGACATTGCATCACTTTAAAGACCAGAGAGCCTGACAGATCCTCTGTGCACATGGACACACAGCTACACACAGAGACGAATACAGGCACGCAGACAAAACGCAGACATGAAAACAGACATGCAAATACACAAAGAGACACATACAGAGACACAGAGATGAATACAGGTCACAGGCGCACAGAGAGACGAATACAGACGTGCAACAACACACATAAAGAAATACAGGCACACAGAGACAAATACAGACAGGCATATACACAACAGAGATGAATACAGGCACGCAGATACACATAGAGACGAATGCAGAGATGAATACAGACACACAGACATACACAGAGACAAATATAGACACACAGAGACACACAAAGACGAATAGACTCACACAGATGCCCATAGGGATGACATATGGATACACACAGAGATGAACACAGACACACACACTTTGGTGCACACCTTATTCAATGTATTCTGCAAGTCCTGATTTTACATCTCCAGGATCCCCATTATGCAGCTTACTTTTCACACTCTTAAAGACTCAAATAAATAATGAAAATACGATTCATCCTTTGTAAAATTATGTTGATTCTGATGGATTGTGGCTTGACTTGGCAAATGTCCTTTCATTAATCCCTGAATAATCGATTTTAACAATTTTCTTAAATTCCAGCAGTTTTCTCACTACTTTATGTTCCACCGTGAAGGTGGTAAGCTTGCATTCGCACCTCTATATATTCTCTTCGTTCCCTCCAATCCTGTATAATTGACACATGGTGTGAAATGAACGACTCTGGTTGCTGTGTAAGACGCATGAGTGGCTGAATGGACTCTTTCTCTTCCCTGTGCACAAAATCAATGGGCTGTTATCAAAACAAAATCAAAACAAAACATAGATTAAACCGAGCTGAACCAAGGCAAATTAAATTCAATTACATGAAGTTACAACCCCCAGCACAATCCTACCAAAGCTCCCCATCACCGGTAGCATGTGTTGCCATACCTGTATTTTTTCAGAATTCTTCCTCTCAGAGCCTTCACTGTTACACAAATATCCTGATTAATATAGCCAATAAAACCATGTATAGTTGGTTGAAAAAGGGCCGCCACGTCCTATAAGAATGTTCATTTTTCTTGTGCCCATACTCGTAAGGAAAGTCCGCTGGGTGGACTCTATATCTAATCTACACCACGATCAGAGTCCTGGGAGGTTTCCTGGAACCCAGTTCATCGGAATGTTCTTCCTCGCACAAAATGAAAGAATACTAAACAATTTATTGCTATGCAAGTCCAAAGAGGGAAGGTTCAGCGAACCCAAGAGGAGGGCACCAAGATTTGCCTTGACCTCGGTTCCCAAAACCCCTTCCAAAATACTTGCTATAGTGCACCAATACCTAGGAAGCTTGTGGCATGATCACAAGGAATAAGTAAGTATACCAACATCTATTGTACACTTGGGGCATATTGGGGACGCTCCTGTCTTAAATTTGACAAGCTGCTCCGGTGTCAATTAAACCCTGCGGAGTACCTTCAACTGCATAGCCTACGTCCTATTGCAAATTGAAATCTTCCTTACGGTCTCCAAAATATCTTCCCACTCCTCTGGTGAGATCTCCACCCACAATTCATGAGCCCAGATTCCATGCAGCCGCTCTATATCATTTGAGACACTACCACTTAATTAATGGTAGAGGGTGCTGACCGAGAGAGCACCTTTCAGACCTATGGGGACTAACCATTAATGCAGTCTTTTTTTCTGTATAAAATTCCTCATCTGAAAGTAACAAAAGTGGCCCCTCCAAGATAACTCATATTTCTGGCTCAGTTGCTCGAAAGCCATCATGACCACCACATCAAATAATTCTCCCAAACAGGAAACTCCTCTGGACTCCCAGAGCCGAAAGCCATAATCCATCAATCCCAGCTGGGATCCTACCAACCCTACAATGGGAATAAAAGGAAACTTTTATTTTTGTAAATTGCCCTCACTTTGTTGCATCATTTTCCAGGTTTTAACTATTTTAAGGATAATTGGATTTCTGCAATGGTCCATAACAGTCCTCGTCTTGCCCACAAACAACAGATTAATGAGGGGATATTTTGCCTGGGATGCCTCAATGTCAAGCCAAACTAACCGCAGGTCTTTGCAAGCTCAATCAGCCACATCTGATTGCAGGGAACCTCGTTGGTATTTCTTAGTCCAGAAAAATCACACCCTTCATCTCCCGCAGAAGCTGCAATTTGGCGAGCTTCATAACAGGCCACCTGTGGTGCCAGATAAACAAGCTTAACCAACTGTAAAGCCTCCATAGCATCGACCTTAAGAGCATCAAAAGGACCATTCGCGTGGGATAGAAGAAACGAGGAAGTACATTCCTATTAACTGGAGGTATTCTACCCAATCAGGATATTGGAATATCCTCCCAGAGTGGAAGGACCTGTCTTATCTTCTCGAGCACCTGCGCGAAGTTTGCTTTTTATAATTCACCGAAGGCTGGTGTGACAAAAATGCCTAAATAGAGGAAACCTCCATGTCACCATCTGAAAGGGAATTGGATTGCACCCCCCATGATCGGGTACTCGAATAACACCCCGACAGGCATGGCCTCCGATTTCATAAAATTGATGTTATTCCCCGAGAAAGATCCAAATAAATCAATCACTTCTATTAAATGGGGCAAAGATATCATCGGGTTAGGTAGAAAGAGAATAATGTCATCTGTGTAAGGATGATGTTATGCCTTCTGACTCTACCACCCATTTAGTTATATTGGGGCCCCTCTGGGTGGCCTCTGCCAATGGCTCAATCACCGATACAAATAATAACGGTGAAAGGAGCACCCTTGTCGCTGCCTCTGCCGATGCTAAAATTATACCATTAGTGAGAACTGCTGCTGCTTTAGCGTCACTATATAATTCTGCCATCCAACATGCAAAGACCCCTCCAAGGCCAAACGGTTCCAAGACATAAAAGAGGTATGGCCACGACACCCAGTCAAATGCTTTCTCTGCATCCAGCGAGACTACCAAGCCTGGAATCGATATTGCTGGCACACCTGAACCATATTTAGCACTCTCCTGATATTAATAGGGGACAATAGACAATAGACAATAGACAATAGACAATAGATGCAGGAGTAGGCCATTCTGCCCTTCGAGCCTGCACCGCCATTCAATATGATCATGGCTGATCATTCCTAATTAGTATCCTGTTCCAGCCTTATCTCCATACCCCTTGACTCCACTATCTTTAAGAGCTCTATCCAATTCTTTCTTAAAAGAATCCAGAGACTGGGCCTCCACTGCCCTCTGGGGCAGAGCATTCCACACAGCCACCACTCTCTGTGTGAAGTAGTTTCTCCTCATCTCTGTCCTAAATGGTCTACCCCGTATTTTTAAGTCATGTCCTCTGGTTCGGCACTCCCCCATCAACGGAAATATGTTCCCTCCTGCCAGAGTGTCCAGTCCTTTCATAAGCCTATACGTTTCAATCAGATCCCCTCTCAGTCTTCTAAACTCAAGGGTATACAAGCCCAGTCGCTTCAGTCTTTCCATGTAAGGCAATCCTGCCATTCCAGGAATTGACCTCGTGAACCTACGCTGCACTCCCTCAATAGCCAGAATGTCTTTCCTCAAATTTGGAGACCAGAACTGTACACAGTACTCCAGGTGTGGTCTCACCAGGGCCCTGTACAGCTGCAGAAGCACCTCTTTGCTTCTATACTCAATCCCTCTTGTTATGAAGGCCAGCATGCTATTAGCCTTCTTCACGACCTGCTGTACCTGCATGCTTGCCTTCATTGACTGGTGGACAAGAACACCCAGATCTCTCTGAACAGCCCCTTTACCTAATTTGATACCATTGAGGTAGTAATCTGCCTTCCTGTTCTTGCCACCAAAGTGGATAACCAGACATTTATCCACATTAAACTGCATCTGCCATGCATCTGCCCACTCACCTAACTTGTCCAGGTCACCCTGTAATCCCCTAACATCCTCATCACATTTCACCCTACCACCTAGCTTTGTGTCATCAGCAAATTTGCTAATGTTATTGCTGATACCATCTTCTATATCATTTACATATATTGTAAAAAGCTGCGGTCCCAGCACGGATCCCTGCGGTACCCCACTGGTCACTGCCTGCCATTTCGAAATGGAGCCGTTAATCACTACCCTTTGTTTCCTATTAGCCAACCAATTCTCTATCCAATCTAGTACTTTGCCCCCAATCCCGTGCGCCCTAATTTTACTCACTAACCTCTTGTGTGGGACTTTATCAAAAGCTTTCTGAAAGTCCAGGTACACTACATCCACTGGATCTCCCTCGTCCATCTTCCGAGTTACATCCTCAAAAAATTCAAGAAGATTAGTCAAGCATGATTTCCCCTTCATAAATCCATGCTGACTCTGTCCTATCCTGTTACTATTATCCAGATGTGCCGTAATTTCATCCTTTATAATAGACTCCAGCATCTTTCCCACCACTGAGGTCAGACTAACTGGTCTATAATTTCCTGCTTTCTCCCGCCCACCCTTCTTAAAAAGTGGCACAACATTAGCCGCCCTCCAATCCTCAGGAACCAACCCCGATTCTATTGAACTCTGGAAAATAATCACCAGCGCATCCACGATTTCCCGAGCCACCTCCTTCAGTACCCTGGGATGCAGGCCATCAGGTCCCGGAGACTTATCAACCTTCAGACCTAACAGTCTCTCCAACACCAAATCCTGGCAAATAGAAATTCCCTTAAGTTCAGGTCCTTCAGCCACTGTTACCTCAGGGAGATTGCTTGTGTCTTCCCCAGTGAACACAGATCTGAAGTACCCATTTAATTCCTCTGCCATTTCTTCGTTCCCAGTAATATATTCCCCTGCTTCTGTCTTCAAGGGCCCAATTTTTGTCCTAACCATTTTTTTGCCTTGGACATACCTAAAAAAGCTTTTACTATCCTCCTTTATATTCTTGGCCAGTTTACCTTCGTACCTCATTTTTTCTCTGCGTATTTCCTTCTTACTAATCCTCTGTTGTTCTTTAAAAGCTTCCCAGTCCTCCGTTTTCCCGCTTATCTTCGCTAAGTTATACTTTTTCTCTTTTAACCTTATATGTTTCTTTACTTCCCTTGTCAGCCACGGCCGCCCATGTCTCCTCCTGGGATCTTTCTTCCTTTTAGGAATGAACTGATCCTGCATCTTCTGCATTATACACAGAAATATCTGCCATTGTTCCTCCACGGTCTTCCCTGTTAAGGTATTAAACCATTGAACTTTGGCCAGTTGCTCCCTCATAGCTCCATATTTCCCTTTATTCAACTGAAATATTGTCACTTCAGATTGTACCCACTCCCTCTCAAATTGCAGATTGAAGCTTATTGTATTATGGTCACTACTTCCCAATGGCTCCTTCACTTCGAGGTCACTGACCAATTCTGGTTCGTTACACAATACCAGATCCAGGACCTACGATTCCTAAAAAAACCTGTCTGTTCCTCTTTCACAATGAAAGACAAAATCTTCTCCAGCCTCAAAGCTAGTAATTTCAACAAAATTTTAAAGTCCACATTTTTAATAACAGTATAGGCCTATACAAATAGGCAATCCTCTGGGGTTTTCCCTCTCTTGAGAATAAGAGAAATATTTGCTTTTCTCTGAGAGGATGGGAGGCTGTCCTGTCTACAAAAATAATTGAATATATCCAACATTGGCCCAGCCATCATGTCTATGAACTCCTTTTAAATCTCACTCCGCAAGCCATCTGGGCCGGTCGGTTAGCCACTCTAGAGCTGCTTTACCGCATTCCGTATCTCTTGGATTGTCAGAGGGGCATTCAAAAGAGACTCCTGGGAGGTCCAGGGTCTTAAAAAGGACTCCGTCTTCACTAATCTGTCCGCACAATCCTCTGACTGGAGCAACCCAGAGTCGAACTTACTGAATGCTGCATTAACCCTTTTCGGATCGTAGGTGATGTAATAGATTGGGGCGCTCTTCTTTCTGGCCAAGTGCACCAAGTACCTTCTCAGTTTAGCTCCATACTCGAATAACCTCTGTTTCGTAAAGGAAATATCGCTCTTTACTGTCTGGGTGAATGCAGTGTTCAGAGTATCCCGGAGGGCTGTAATCTGCTGCAATTTAGTTACAGACAGTCTGTCAAAGTATGCTGTCTCAGCTGCCTTCATTTAAGACTTAAGCATATGCTACTGCTTTCTCTTCTGCCGCTTCTGAGTCATCGAGTCAGAAATAATCAAACCCCTTGCATAGGCCTTGGCAGTATTCCAGAACGCAGATGGATTACTGGTCGTACCCAAGTTAATGTCCCAATAAAAACTTAAATTCCCGCGAAAAGTACTCAATGAATTTGCTATCTTTCAGGAGGCAAGGATCCATGAACCAGTGCTGCGAGCCTGTCCCATTGCCATCGGCCTTAACATCCACGTCCACTGCTGCATGATCAGAATTTTGCAGGGCAGCATCAAATTTTAAAAGGCCAATGGGGCAAAAAATATGTCAATCCTGATATAGCACCTACGTGGGTTAGAAAAAAGGTGAAGTCTCTACCTTCAGGGTGAAGACATCTCAAACGTCCACCAACGCAGCTCCTTGTTCAGGTCCACCAGCTGCCTTGATGGAGGTGAAATACCCATGAGACCCCTTGACATCCTAGCCACTTCGGGGTCCATAAGTCGGTTCAAGTCTCCCCTTTAATTGTACGATGTTCACCAATGGTCATCAACCTGGAGAGCGCATCTATTAAAAATTTGAGGGGGTGTGCTGGGGGCAATATTATACCATGTCCCATATTCCACTGCACGTATTAAAGCTTTAAGGATCAGAAACCACTCACGTTCGTCCTTAATTTGGTCAAACAGCTGAAGTGGAAGGTTTGTATGAATGAGTAAAACTACTCCTCTACTTTTCAAATTAAAGGATGAAGTAAACACAGGGCCGAAACTTCCCTGCTGTAACTTTAAGTGTTCCTCATCAGTTAGATGTGTTTCTGGTAGCAAGGCTACATTCACCAATTCCTTTCTGCGGCTTGAAAGTACCTTTTTTCTCTTAATCGGTGAGTGACTCTCCTTAACGTTCCACATGCACCATTTAAATGAGCGGTTAGCCATAGCCATCAGAAGCAGCCCATAATCCACTGGGAGAAGAACCCCATTTATAACGCATCAAGTGAAAGCAATAAGCAGTTCATACCATCTTGAAAAAATAACTACAATAACAACCAAATCAAAACTTCTAACAAACATTTCTGAAATAAACCAGCATATAACACAAATAAGTGGAGACATTCCCCCTTCCTGCAAAGGGTGTTCATATTACCCATTAATCCCCCATGGCTCCTCATAGCTGAAGCCGCTCCCCAAACCCAGGCAAAACAAAGTTTAAAAAAAGTTGCAGTGTCTTACAACAAGAAAATTAAAAGTGTGCATTCAATCCACCCCATACATACTTCGACCCGAAGCAGTCCCGGTGAAACAAAATGTAACCACCCCCACCATCCCCAAACCCCCTTTCTCATTCCGATCTAAGTGAGAGAAACGAAAATGATAGGAAACAAAGGATAATGGGAATGGAGGAAGAAAGGAGAAGAGAGAGAAAAGGGAAAAATGGGACTTCCACATACTAAAAAAAAGGAGGTAAACCAGGCAAACCCCAGAGAAATCAAAGAGAACATAATTATCCATATTATTTGAACCAGCCAATCTATTTTAATGTGTACAGGAAGCCCTTTGAGTTTTCCGGTGAGTCAAAATTAAACACAGACCCTCTATGGCTGAAACATAATATTAACAGATATCTTACCAGAATACTCACATCTCTCAGGCTCCTTTTTACCTTATCAAAGGCCTGCCTCTTGCGGATCACAGCCGTAGAAAGGTCTTCGAAAAACATAATTCGTGATCCTTTGTAGATCAGAGCCTATGGATCCTTCCCCAGAGTTCGAGAAGCTTACAACACATTTTTTCTCTATCGTGCTGGACTTCCACTTGGAATGAGTGGGGGTGCTGGTCTGATCCGGTCTGGCACACTGCGACCCAGTGGGCCCACTCGACCGCACGCAGTCTGCCCCTGACTTCCAGCTTCAAAAATTGTATGAGCCATTGCTCTAAGAAGCTGAAGAGCTGGCCTTCTTCTTCTCGTTTCGGCAGCTGACCAGGCTGATGTTCTTCTGATAGCCCCAATTTTTGAGGTCGTTGACCTACTCTACTAAGATCCTTACCTACCATTCCAGGCTTAGACCCGACCCACTGAGGATTCTCCCGTGGTTTCCATAGCTGCAGTCCACAGTTCCACCTCGATGATGCGCGGCCCGAGACGCTGGGTCTTCTGGTCCTACTTCTGCAGCTTGGCTGAGATCAGTTTCAGCCTGGTTCGGGTCTCCTCATTCACTGAAACAATGTTCTCTCGCAGGCTTTGAACTCTGAGACCAGGGTCTACTCCACAGATAAGTCCCCTGGGGCGTTTGCAGAGGCCGATGTCACAGCCGAGGACGTATCCATTGCTGCAGTTCCCTGCTAGTTGTGATCCTCGTCGTCCTTTTCCCTTCGTTATTTTCCTTACTCACTTAAAAATGACATAGAGCATTAGTGGGGATCAAAAACGACCGATGTTACAACAATAGGGAAGAAAGAGAGGGTGAATGCATCACTTTGTCTTGGTTCTGGTGCAGAGCTCAGCAGGGCAGGCCTACTGGATCGCCGCCATCTTGGATCTCACGCGAATAATCAATGTTAACAAACCTTTTTTGAAATGGTTTCCAGATGCTTCTTAGGTAAAAGCAATGACTGCAGATGCTGGAAACCAGAGTTTAGATTAGAGTGGTGCTGGAAAAGCACAGCAGTTTTGGCAGTATCCGAGGAGCAGTAAAATCAATGTTTTGGGCAAAAGCCCTGCATCAGGAATACAACAGAAGATGTTTCTTATAGGGGGAGACAATGGAGGACTATTGGATGTGATATAGTTAGACATTCAGGTGGATGTTTAAGAGTTTAGCAAGTGAATAGTAAATAAAATTGAACCAACGTGGTTCGGGGCGACTTTTGGAAATGGAAGGTTATAAGTAAAGTTGGCCTTCATTTAACAGAAATTGGAATATCGAAGTAAAGGCGTTCTGCACAGACTGCATGCAGTGTGGATGAGATTATACCTGTGTTCTGTACTGTTTCAAAGAATGAGAGGTGATCTCAGGGAAACTTAGAAAACTCACCCACTGCAGACTGACTAACACATGGGCATGGAGAAGTGCAACAGGCAAAGTTAGGGGTAACCCAAGATGTTGTACAAAAACATCAAGCTGAACAGAATAACCAGGTAAAAATTCGGACCCATTTCGAAACCAAGGGGATAATCAGTATGTGAAACTAGGGACCATTGATAGCCTGTGACATGAGAGCTTCACATCTATTTTAGTTGGGAGAAGGAAGATGCAGGTACAGAAATCAAGAAGATGGACTGGGGAGCTCTCGAACTGATTGATATAAGATGCAAGTTGGGATTGATGGTTTTGGATGATGTAAAGTCCAGATGAGTTGTTTCGCAGGAGGCTGTTGGAGACAAGAGAGGAAATGTCCTGACCTAAAAATAAGTCGAATCTGACCACACAAGGGAGGTGCTAGAGAACTGGAGAACAGCTATGTGGTCCCAAGTTACTGGAAAGGTGGTAGAGATAGACCAGTGTCTGGTAGTGTACCAGAGCGAGCAGTGCAGTGTATCTAATTTGTGGTATTCATAAATGATATAAATGTGAACGTGGAGGGGGTGGTGGTGGGGGGTGGGGACTGAGTGTAGAAAGTAATTTTGTGTTTGGAACAAAAATTGGCCAGGTGGTTGGCAGTGGGGAGGTAGGCCTTTCGTAACATTAAGATACTGGTGGAAGGGTCAGATGGTCAGATCAATGGCAGATGGAATGGAACCCTGATACATATGAGGTGATGCACTTGGGAAGGAGGAGCCAGACATGGAAGAATTCAATGAATAGCAGAACACTAGGGAGGTCAGAGGGTGTTTCTCCACACATCCCTGAATGTGGCTGGACAGTGCAATACCCACTTCAGAAATCACACAGGACTGTAGACATAGTGTTCCTTCATTGAGGCGACATAATATGAGTTAAACATTCCATTGGTTAGGCCATAGATAAAATACTGTGGGCAGTTCTGGCAGTCACATTACAAGAAGGGTTTTGGTTTCTCAGTAACATCAGAAGCTAATGGGTCTCCACAGAGTTGAAAGCTTCAATTGAATTCTCCTGGCTGCAGCTCTCTCTAAATTTTCACTTGATTTGTTTTCCCTCCTCGATTGGAGAACTGCATCTGAGAATCTGTGTCTGATCTTTCCTTTTTGTCAAGTACATGTTTATGTGATATTACTGTATCAGAACACTTAATTATTAATAGCGTCTAGGCCAACGCCTTCAAATAATTTTGAGGAGCTCTGCTGTCATCCATAACTCGTGACTCCTCTTCCTGTGAATTTGGTTGGAGGCACTAAATGGGCTATCTCGACACTTCTCCAATAATTTCATTGAGCTGAATGACTTCCTCATATTCCTGTGTAGCTAGTATGAGTCGCTGAATAATCTCTTCCTTTTTACTGTGGAAATGTGCACTGTCCAGCAGCACTGTTACATGAATGTTACCGATACTTCCAACAGCACAAGCCTGAATGTTGTCTAGGTCTTGATGCTCATGTACACAGTCTAGTTCAGGAGCTGAAGGGGGGCATTTTTCCTGAATATTGTGTGATCTTCAGTGAACACCCCCACTTCTAATCTTATGGAGTGCACAAGACATTTATGAAGCAGCTGAAGATGTTTGTGCTGAGGAAGCTACCTTGAGAATCTAACTGTTCCTGTCTAACAGGTTTGAGGGGCTGAATGGAACACAGAAACATGGGACTGAGGAGTAGGAGTGGGTCATTAGACACTTTGAGCCTTCTCCACCAGGCACTAAGAATGTGGTTGATCAGGTTGTGGAATTAGACCTACTTTCCTGTCTGTATCCCATTATCCATGACTCACTTCTCTGTCAAATATTTAACTAACTCATCTTTGAATCAATGTAAACAAAGAGGCATCTCAAACTTGTGGGGAAGAGAATTCTCACATGAAATGCCTGTTTAGAATGTCTCATCATCCCACTTATAGAATCATGTAGCATGCAAGTTTTTCCATACTGATCAAACATCCCAATCTGATCGAGTCTGATTTTCAGCATTTGGCCCATATTCCTCTATACCTCCTTATTCAGATACCCATCAAGATGCCAGACCCCACCAATTCCTCTGGCAGATAATCCCATATGCACACCTCCCTCTGTATGAAATCATTGCCTTGAAGTTCCACCTAAAATATTTCTCCTTGCACCTTAAACCTATACCCTCTATTTTTCGAATCCCCTATTCTGGGAAATAGACCTTGTCTATTTACAAAATCTATGTCCCTTATGATTTTATAAACCTCTATGGGTCAGCCCTAAGTCCCTGATTCTACAGAGATAACCGCTTTAGCCTATTCAGCCTCTGCTTATAGCTCAAACTCTCCAAACCTGGCAACATCCTTGTAAATCTTTTGTGAACCCTTTCAAGTTTCACAGCAACCTTCGTCCAGCAGTGAGACCAGAACTGCACACAGTAATCCAAAATGTGGCCTCACTGACATCCTGTACAGCTGTAACATGACATCCCAACTCCAAAACTCAATGCTCTGACCCATGAAGGCAAACATGCCAAACACTGTTCACTTTTAAGGAGGTTGCACCTACATCTCTCTCTTGTTGCTCACCAACATCCTCCAAGACATTTCCATCAAGTACCCCGATTTGCTTTCCAAAATGCAGCACTTCACATTTATTTGAATTAAACACCATCTGCCACTCGTCAGCCCATTGCCCCATCTGATAGAGGTCTCATTGCACTCTGAGATACTTTTCTTCATTATCCACAACACCAACAATTTTAGTGTAATCTGCAAACTTGCTACCATTGCCACCTATGGTCACATCCACATCATTTATATAAATGACGAAAAGCAGTGAGCTCAGCACTGATCCTTGTGGTACATTACTGTTCACAGGCCTCCAGACTGAAAAGCAAACCTCTACCAACCACTGTTACCTCCCTTCAATCTAATTTTGTATTCAATTGGCTTGGGTCCGCTGTTTCCCATCTGACCTAACCTTTCTAATTTGCCTAATATGCAGAATCTTGTCAAAGAATTGCTCCAGTCTATATGGAAAGCATCCGCAACACTGCCTTCATCAATCTGCTTTGTCACCTCTTTAACAGACTCAGTCAAATTAGTGTGACACGATTTCTCATGCAAAAAGCTATGGTGACTATCCCAAATCAATCTTTATCTTTGAAAATACTTGCAATTGGCTATCCCTCAGAATCCCGTCCAACAACTCACAGACCACTGATGTCAGGCTCACCAGTCCAGAGTTCCCTGGGTTGTTGAGTAACTATTTTCTTTTCTACTGCCTCTCCTCCATCGGTCACTGCAAATTATCGATGCAAACAGTTTGATGATATGGCCTATGATATAGGTCGCATATTAGGTCAGGGTCGTCCAAGAAGAAGTGATGTAGATTTCCTTCATCTGTTAAAATAGCAAATTCATGATGGAAACAAAGTTCCTCAAGCTATGATGGAAAGATGAATGACAAACAGTATAGAAATTACAAAAATGTCCATTGATATTTCCATTTCTAAAAATAATGATGAGCACAAACATATGCAGACACACAGACAGATACATACACACAAACACACAGATACACACACAGACACACACACAGACACACACACAGACACACACACAGATACATACACAGACAGGCACAGACACACACACACACACAGATACATGCACAGACAGGCACAGACACACACACAGATACATACACATACACACACAGACACACACACAGATACATACACAGACACATACACACACAGACACACACACAGATACATACACAGACACGCACAGACACACACACAGATACATACACAGACAGGCACAGACACACACACAGATACATACACATACACACACAGACACACACACAGATACATACACAGACACATACACACACAGACACACACACAGATACATACACAGACACGCACAGACACACACACAGATACATACACAGACACACACACCGATACATACACAGACACACACACAGACAGGCACAGACACACACACAGATACATACACAGACACATACACACACAGACACACACACAGATACATACACAGACACGCACAGACACACACACAGATACATGCACAGACACACACACAGATACATGCACAGACACACACACACAGATACATACACAGACAGACACACACACAGATACATACACAGACAGGCACATATAGACACGCACAGACACACACAGATACATACACAGACAGGCATATATAGACACACTCAAACACACACACAGATACATACACAGACAGACACATATAGACACGCACAGACACACACACAGATACATACACAGACAGGCATATATAGACACACTCAAACACACACACAGATACATACACAGACAGACACATATAGACACGCACAGACACACACACAGATACATACACAGACAGACACATATAGACACGCACAGACACACACACAGATACATACACAGACAGGCATATATAGACACGCACAGACACACACACAGATACATACACAGACAGGCACATATAGACACACTCAAACACACACACAGATACATACACAGACAGACACATATAGACACGCACAGACACACACACAGATACATACACAGACAGGCATATATAGACACGCACAGACACACACACAGATACATACACAGACAGGCACATATAGACACACTCAAACACACACACAGATACATACACAGACAGGTATATATAGACACGCACAGACACACACACAGATACATACACAGACAGGCATATATAGACACGCACAGACACACACACAGATACATACACAGACCGGCACATATAGACACACTCAAACACACACACAGATACATACACAGACAGGTATATATAGACACACTCAAACACACACACAGATACATACACAGACAGGCACATATAGACACACTCAAACACACACACAGATACATACACAGACAGGCATATATAGACACACTCAAACACACACACAGATACATACACAGACAGGCATATATAGACACACTCAAACACACACACAGATACATACACAGACAGGCATATATAGACACGCACAGACACACACACACAGATACATACACAGACAGGCATATATAGACACACTCAAACACACACACAGCTACATACACAGACAGGCATATATAGACACACTCAAACACACACACAGATACATACACAGACAGGCACATATAGACACACTCAAACACACACACAGATACATACACAGACAGGCACATATAGACACACTCAAACACACACAACAGATACATACACAGACAGGCATATATAGACACACTCAAACACACACACGGACATACACACACAGACACACTCAAACACATACACACAGATGTGCACACACAGACACACTCAAACACATACACACAGATGTGCACACACAGACACACTCAAATACACAAAAGTACAGACACCCAAAAACATGGACACACAGACACACATGCACATGTAAATACAAACACGAACACAGACAAATGCATGTACCATAGAGCGTAAAACATTAGAGCAGAAAAAAGCCCATTTGGCCCATTCAGTCTTCTGAACTATTGATCATGGATGACATGTTTTTCAAGCCAGTTCTACTACCCTCTCATAACAATCCTTGAGCCCATCTTTAATCGTAACTTATCGAGTTATATCCTAAAGACGCTAAGATGTGTGAGTGTGTGGCACACGCATGTATGTGTGTCTCTCTGTGTATGTGTCTGAGCGTGTGTGTGTATGTCGGTATGTATATGTCTCTTTGTGGGTTTATGTGTGTCTGTGTGCATGTGTTGTCTGTGTGTGTGTGTCTCTGCGTGTGCATGTGTCTGTGTGTCTCTGTGTGCGTGTCTTTGTGTGTGTGTATCTGTGTATGTGCATCTGTGCGCGTGTGTGTCTCTGTGTGTGTGTCTGGGTGTCTGTGTCTGTATACGTGTCTGTGTACGTGTCTGTGTATGTTTGCCTAATAGCAGGAGACAGCATTATCGAGGAGGGGTGTTTTTCAGACTGGAGGCCTGTTGTTATGGACTAGGCCAGACCACTCAAAATTTTCTTAACCAGGCTGCGCAGACCGTAACTTTGTAATTTGTTTCAGTAAGTGCACAGTGAAAATTATCAGGTTTTAAAACAGACAAAAAAATTCACAAAACTACACAATGAAACACAAAGAACAGAATAAAGAACCCCTACAGAACTCAATCTATTCAAACTAGACTTAATTAGCTGTTCTGGAAGCACACAACCATCCCAATAAGCAAACCCCCCTTAAGAACAGTGCAAATGGAACAAATGCTTACAGGTTGAAGCTAGAAGGGAAGAAGGAGAGAGAGAGAGAGAGCGAGAGAGAGAGAGAGAGAGAGAGAGAGCCTGTCCACACAGCTGAACTACAAACTGGTTCTGGACGGAACAGCTCACATTGAGAGCTGACCACTCCCCTTTCATTATACCCTCAATCACAAAATCGTTTAATCTCTGTACCAGGCCAATCACCTTGGAGCCGGGAACTAATTACGACCCCTCTGAAAAACATTCAAGAACTCAGTATCTTTGAGAAAAGGAAGCTTTTAGAGAAAAGGTACCAGCTTTGTGACACTGTGCACAGTGGTGTTCCACAGGAACTTGTGCTCAATCCATTTTTGTTTGACATTTAGACAATTGATTCAGATGAAAATTATAGAAGGCGTGGTTAGAAAGATTGTGGATGAAACCAAGTTTGGCTATGTATTGGACAATGAAGATTACACAGGGACCTAGATCAAATGGCTTGATGAATCTTAGAGTTGTACAGCACGGAGGCAATCACTTTTGACCAACTCGTCCATGACAACCTGATTTCTGAAATTAATTGTGCCCTACTTGGGGTGGTGCAGTGGCACAGTGCTACTGCTTCACAGTACCAGGGATCTGTGTTTGATTGCTGGCTCGGGTGACTGACTGTGGATTTTGTACATTCTCGCTGTGTCTGCGTGGGGTTTCCTCCCACAGTCCAAAGTTGTGCAGGTTATGTGAATAGGCCATGCAAAATTGCACATAATGTCAGGTGCATTAGTTAAGGGTAAATGTGGTGAGATGGTTCTGGGTGGGTAACTCTTTAGAGGGTTGGTGTGGACTTGTGTTACACTGTAGCTAATCTAATCTATTTGCTAGCAATTGGTCCATATCACTCTAAAACCTTCCTATTAATCTACCCATCTGTGTGCTTTTTAAATGTTGTAATTACAACAACATCCACCACTAAGTCTGGCAGTTCATTTCCACTTTCTGAGTGAAAAAATTCCCTCGAGGTCACATTAAAATCTTGCACCTCTCACATTAAATCTATGCCTACCAATTTTGGACTTCCAAACATGGGGAAAAGATCTTGACTACTCACCCTCTATCCATGCACTTCATGAATTTATAAACCTCTAGAAGGTGTAAATGCACCTCCCACCCAAGGTCTGTGCTTCCGGGTCTTAAATACTGAAATTCAATACTGACATCTCTTCCATCGTGATCAAACCACAATTTTAAAATCATTTTAGTCAACACGTCCAGACATATTATAAAACACCTCTAGCAGGATTAGAACCTAGACATTTGGGGCCAGAGGCAGGGACACTACCATCACCCCACAATAGACCCGAAAGTCACAACATTATTCTCCTGTTTGTTTGTCCATCAGTCTGTTCTGACACGCTGCACCAGAATCTAGACAATATGGTCTCGAGCTAGGGACACTACCAGACAAGTTCAGGAATTGGAGTAGAATCCAGAGCTCTGCCTCAGAGGCAGGGATACTACCAACTACACAAGATCTAAACCATGCCCAAACATGAATGCCAGCTTTCAGATCGGTATGGATTCATTGAAATCTGGTTCACTTTACTGAATTACCCAGTTAGAATAATAATGTTGTTAAAAATGCAAGGTACTTGCCTCAACTGTAGGATATCGAGCTTATGTGCTCTGCCGTCGAGATAAACTATGATCATCTTTAAATACTTGGCTATTATTTCCAGTTTAAATGGCTATTATCTGTAGTCGCTGAAAATGTCTTGCTGGAAAAGCGCAGCAGGTTAGGCAGCATCCAAAGAGCAGGAGAATCGATGTTTCGGGCATGAGCCCTTCTTCATCCCTCTCTTCCAGCTCCTTGGATGCTGCCTGACCTGCTGCGCTTTTCCAGCAACACATTTTCAGCTCTAATCTCCAGCATCTGCAGTCCTCACTTTCTCCTATTCTCTGTAGTCTGCAATATGAGGGAATGAAATCCTGTAGACACACTCTGCACTGTGAAGGAACTCAAATAGATATCAATACTGAACATCAGAGACAAAGACGAGCATACTTTCTGGCCTGAAACACCGATCACTGTTTCCCACCTCTAGCGTGTAACTGCCCTCTTCCTGAAACCATTAAATGATACAAGGCAACTGATTACTTTAAAGCTTTTCTTCCCCAGAATTATCACTCACTGGGCTAAAGAATTGTAGATGGAGTTTAATGTTGATAAATGCAAGGTATTGTACGTTGGTAAAACAAACTAATAAAACAATTATACAATTAAATGTTGAGCCATTGGTAGTGTTGGAGAACAGAGCAACCTAGGGTTTCAGACATAATTCTTTGAAGTTTGCTTCATATGTAGACAGGGTGGTTATGAAGATGTTTCACGTGTTGGCCTTCATTATAGAGACATAGAGTCATAGAGATGTACTGCACGGAAACAGGCCCTCTGGTACAACTTGTCCATGTCGACCAGATATCCTAAGCTAACCTTGTCAATTTTGCCAACTCTTGCCCATATCCCTCTGAACTCTTCCTATTAATATACTCATCCAGATGTCTTTTAAATACTTTAATTTGACCAGTTTCTGGCAACTCATTCCATATACATACAACCCTCTCTGCATAAAAAATGCCCCTGAGGTCCCTTTTAAATTTTTCCCCTCTCATCCTAAACCTATACTCTCTAGTTGTGGACTCGCCCACCCCGGTGAAATGACATTGTCTATTTACCCCATGCATGCCTCTCGTGATTTTATAAACCTCTGTAATTCACCTTTCAGCCTCTAATGATTCAGAGAAAACAGCGCAAGCCTATTCCAGCTCTCCCTACAGCTCAAATCCTCCAGCCCTGGCAACATCCTTGTAAATCTTTTCTGAACCCTTCCAAGTTTCTCAACATCTTTCCGATAGGAATGAGACAAGAATTGTACGCATTATTCCAAAAGTGGCCTAGCCAATGTCCTGCACAGCTGCAACATGACCTCCCAACTCTTGTATTCAGTGGTTTTAACAATAAAGGAAAGCATATTAAACACCTACTTCACTATCCTATCTACCTGCAACTCTACTTTCAAGGAAATATGAACCTGTACTCCAAGGAATCTTTGTTCAGCAACACTCTCCAGGACTTTATCATTAAGTGTGTAAGTCCTGCTCTGATTTGCTATTCCAAAATGAAGCTCCTTGCATTTTTCTAAATATACTTCCATCTGCCACTCCTCAGTCCATTGGCCCACCTGATCAAGATTCCATTTTACTCAGTGGTAACGTTCTTAACTGTTCACTACACCTCCAATATTGGTGTCATCTGCAAATTTACTAGTTATATCTCCTATATTCACATCCAAACCATTTATATAAATGACGAATAGCAGTGGACAGTCCTTTGAGTACAGGAGTTGGGGTGTTATGTTCTGGTTGCACAGGACTTTCGTGAGGCATGTCCTGGGGGACTGTGTGCAGTTCTGGTCGCCTTGTTATATAGTGAATATTATCAAGTTCGGGAGAGTTCAGAAGAGGTTTATCAGGATGTTGCTGGAAATGGAGTGTTTGAATTATAAGGACAGGCTCAACAGACTCAGACATTTTCTACTGGAGTGTAGGAGGCTTAGAGGTAACCTTGTAGATGTTTATAATATTATGAAAGTTATCAATAATGTTGAATATTAGGTCTCTTTTCCCTCGATTGGGGGATTGTTTTAAGGTAAGAGGAGGAAGTTTCTTAAAAGACATAGCGTCATAGAGCTGTATAGCGTGGAAACAGACCTTTTGGTCCAACGTGTCCATGCCAACCAAATAGCCAAAATTATTCTCATGCCATTTGCCGGCATTTGGTCAATTTCCATCTAAACACTTCCCATTCATCTGTCCATCCAGATGCCTATTAAATGTTGTAATTGTGCCAGCCTCAATACCTTCCTCTAGCAGCTCATTACACACGGACAATCCTCTACATGAAGATGTTGCCCATTAGAACCCATTTTTTGTCTTTCCCATCCCACCTTAAACCTTTGCCACCTCGTTTCTTTACTCCACTACCCTAGGGAAAACACCTTGGATATTCACTCTATCTGTTGCACCCATGATTTTACTAACCTCTAACATCAACCCTCATCCTCTGATCCTCCAGGGAAAACAGGCTCAGCCTATTCAGCCTCTCCCTCTAATTCAAACCCTCCAACCATGGCAAAATCAGTGCAAACCCTTCTTGAACCCTTTCAAGTTTCACAACATCCTTCCCTCAGAGCAGGGAGATCAGATTTGCATACAGTCTTGCAAAAGTGACCGAACCAATGTCCTGTACAGTCGCAATCCAGTCTCCTAACGTATCTACACAATGCACTGACCAATAACATATCAAATACTTTCTTCACTGTCCTATCTACCTGCAAATCCACTTTCAAGGAACTATAAACCTGTGCTGTGAGGTCACTTTGTTCAGCAACACTCCCCAGTAAGTGTGTAAGTCCTGCCCAGATATGCCTTTACAATATCTAAATTAAACTCTGTCTGCCACTCCTCGGTCCATTGGCCCATCTGATTAAGATCCCATCGTAATCTGAGGTAACCTTCTTTGCTGGCCACTACACCTCCAATTTTGGTGTTATTTGTAAACTTACAAACTGTCCTATGTTCATATCGTAATCATTTATATTAATGACGAAGCGTAGCAGACCCAGCACCGATCCGTGTGGCACTCCACTGATCACAGGCCTCCAGTCTGCAAAACAACCCTCCACCACCCTCCTCTGTCTTCTACCTTTGAGCTAGTTCTGTATCCAACTAGCTAATTCTCCCTGTATTCCATGTGATCTAACCTTGCTAACCAGTCTCCCATGGGGAACTATGTCAAATGCCTAACTGAAGTCCATATAGATCACATCCAGCGTTCTGCCATCATCAATCCTCTACGTTACTTCGCAACAAAAATATATCAAATTAGTGAGACATGATTATCCACACACAACCCCATTTCACTATCTAGATAAAGGGTTTTTGCCCAGAACGTCAATTTTGCTGCTCGTCAGATGCTGCCTGACCTGCTGTGATTTTCCAGTACCACTCTCATCTTGACTATGATCTCCAGTATCAGCAGTCCTCAATTGTGCCTATCCCTAATCAGTTCTTGCCTTTCCAAATGCATGTAAATCCTGTAGCTCATGATTCCGTCCAACACCGTGCCCACCGCTGATGTCAGGATCCACAATCTATAGTTCTTGGCTTTTTCTTTCCATTTTGTTTAATAGCAAACTCATGACTTCCAGCATCTCACCTGTGGTTATTGATAATGTCAACGTCTCAGCAAGGGACCCAGCAATCACGTAGCTTCCTACAAATTTCTTAGGCCCACCTGATCATGACCTGTGAGGTGATTCTTTTTTTAGACAGCATGTGGTTCGTGTAGGGAATGAATTTCCTGAGGAAGTGATTGATTTTGGGTAAAGTTATAGTTTTTAAAACGCATTTGGTTAAATACAAGAATAAGAGAACACTTGGGCAAATATGGGCCCAGCGCAGGCAGATGGGAATGATTTAGCTTGGGATGATTGTCAGCATGGACTGTATGGGCCCATAGACCTGTGTGCAAATACCCTGTATAACTCGATGAGTCTGTGTGTACTTGCATGTTCAAGTATGTACCTGCATATTTCTGTTGGTGTTTGTCTATTCCTGTGTGTCTACATATGTCTCTGTTAACCACTGTGTGCATGTCTATAAATCTGTGCTAGTTACATGTGTTCCTGTATTAGTGTGTGGATCTCTGTCTCTGCATCTCTGTGCAATGGGAGTTCTTCTTGTTTTTGGTGTGAATCACTGAAACGGGGTCAAAATCACTCTTCCTTCCTCTCCCTTTCCCTCTTTTCTTTAAAGTGATACAAGCCCACACTCTGCTGGTCTGGTTTAGGTCTTTTCAATCCATTCTCAAAGGTAAGATTATTTGTAAGAGTAAAGCATTAACAATTCCAAGTTAAAGGAAGTGCATTAAAATTAATCTCATCACCTTGGAAAGCGGCTCACTCGGAATTGCTTTAATGTGCATACTGTGTGTTGGAAATAGTACCCAGTGAAAAACCATTTCCCAGTGAAAAAGAGGGCAGATATTTCTCCACATGAACATGTTCCACTCTGAGGGCTGAAGTGCAATGACAATCCTTTCCAAACCAACCTAGTCTGTGCATGTGCATGTGCGTGTGTGTATGTTCGCATGCGCGTGTATGCACATGTGTGTGTGTGCTTGGTGCAAACAAAATTCAGGTTGGATTGTGCTGTGATCTGCTGCCCTCCCTCTCTCCCTACCAGACTGAATCCCTGATCGTTTACACACTTCAGCATCACGATTACAGTGGGGTGGGGGCACAACAGAGATTGACAACAACAGAAATCTCCGCAGGTCTGGAAGCATCTTTGGACAAAATTGGAAGTTGACGTTTTGGATCGAGTGATCCTTACTCAGAACTCATATCGGGGGATATTACATCACTTTAAACACCACAGAGACTGCCAGACCCGCCCCACACAGATACACACACGAATACAGACACATAGAGGCACTCACTATACATTGACAGTCATACAGACATGGAGAGTGTGTCAATATTTCACTCGCTCTCTCTGGTGTGTGTCATTATTTTTGGGTGGAGTGTGACTGTAGGACAATTTCAATATTTGCAGATACCAAACCTGAAAGAATTCTGAAGTTTGTTGAGGACGGTGTGGAACTCCAACAGGAAAATTATAAATTGGTGTAGTGTTCAGGTGTATGGCAGATGAGGTTCAATGCAGCGCAGTGAGGTGGTGCTCTTTAGTAGGAAGGACATTGAAAGACAATATAAAACAGGTTGTACCATTATAAAGGAGGTGCAAGAACAGAGGGCCCAGGGTGTATATGAGAACAGATTATTGAAGATGTCAGGACAGGTGGGGAGAACAGTAAATCTCACAGGTTAGTTTCAGTATCTGAGCTGTTTACAGGAGGAGGTGGTCGAGGGAGTGTCCGTGCTCCCTTCGTGAGATGTGATGGAGACGATGTGATGTGAGCCCACCTTCCTGCCTACCGAGACTGTGGGGATTCCATTTGTACCAACTCGACACAAAAGGGAGATGGCATCAGGGCCACGGCTTCTAAGTTGTGCCGGGGGAAACGGAACTGACAGTGAGTTTAAAGTGAGAATTGCCCTTCACTGAATATTGCTCCTTACTCAGTGGGTGGGACGTGGATAGTTCAGAATCTTCACATGAGGCTTGATCATTTCTGTCTATTCCAGGCTGTTTCTCCTGGAATGGGAAAAAGGGGGTTTGGGAGTGGGTATCCCTGCTGTTAGTGCTGGTGTAGGTGGGAGGATATATGGTGAGGTGTCTGGAGGGAGTCAGTCTACAGTGTCGTATCCATGCCATGTAATTAGTGTATATGTGTGTGTGTGTGTGTGTGTGTGTTTGGGGGGGGGGGGGGGTTGGATAGTGGAGAGAGAGTGAGGGGGGAAGGTGTTGCAAGCAGTAGTGAGAGTGGTGGAGCATGAACGTTGTTCTGGGTCGCTGCTGCAACAGATATACAGTGAGTGTGAAGGAGCAGAGTGAAAACAGTGACCCTTATCCTGAAAGAACAGGACAGGTTATTGATGGTTGAGCTGTATTGCTGGGCATTTCTTCAGACCGCAGGTACTGCACTGAGCTGGGTGGTGAGCTCAGACCATGCCAAGTGTGTCTGATAGTGTGAGTCCCCTCTGGGAAGAGAATGGTCCCCCTCTGTACTAGCCCGTCCACCAGGAAGTCCGTGCCCCTGTCGACAACCTATGGTGTAATTGCTCCTTATCTGTCATGCTCGGTGTAAACTATACAAACCAGCTCCAAAATCAAACAAGCACAACTGTGTGCCCACTGGCCTTTTAAAGATGGCACCAGTGCCAGGGATAACATAATCTCCAAGGGTATCAGTGCGATGGTGAGTACCTCCAGCAGTGATGGGTGGGAGAATAGGACTGGCATTGAATGAGAGGAGCACCATGGGGTGGGGGAGGTAGTTAATGAGGTGAGTTCGATAAGGTAGCACCAGGAAACTAGCTCGACCTTGTGCAGACATTCCCTCTGTCACACTCAATGAAAACGGCACTGAGATAAATTATTGTTTGATTCAGCCAAATGAAACGAAGACAATGTTGACCCCAATCCCAGTTATAACGCTGCAGCTGCTTGACCAATGCTCTCCATCACAGAGAAGGAGCTCAACGTCACCTTCCCCTTGGGAAATATGGCAGGGCAGGAGACTGAGGTATCAGTGAGGAAGCACTTTTGGACTCATAATCATAATTCTACGAGTTTTAAAATGGAGATGGAAAAGGATGAACTGGGTTTAAAATATAATACTCTAAATTGGAGGAAGGCCAATTTTGATGATATTAGCAAGAACTTCCAAACGGGATTGGAACAGATATTCGCAGTTACGGGGCCAGCTGAGAAGAGGGAAACCTTCAAAAATGAGATGTCAAAATCAAAGAGACAGTCTGTCCCTGTTTGAGTGAAGGGTAGGCTGGTATGTGTAAGGAATGCTGGAGGACTGGAGAAATTGAATATCAGGTTATAAATAAGAGGGAAGCATATGTCAGGTAGAGAGAGAGAGCAGGAGTCAAGGTATTTTTCAGTACTCATTCACAGGATGAGGGTATCACTAGTTGGGTCTGCATTCATTACCCAACACTAATTGCCCAGAGGGCAGTTACGAGTCACACACATTGTTGTCGGTCTGGAGTCACATGTAACCCAGGCCAGGTAAGGAGGCAGTTTGCTTCCTTCAAGGCCATCGGCAAACCTGATGGGTTTTTCCAAAAATCGAAAATTGATTCATCATCGTCATTTGGCTCTTAATTCCAGATTTAAAGTGACTGTCGAGAAGGGTCTAAAGCCAGTAGCAGAATACATAAAAGGGAAATCCAGGGGCCATAAAGGGGACATAAGATAGTTCTGGCAAATAGGGTTAAGGAGAATCCAAAGGGACTCTACACATACATTAAGGACAAAAGAGTAACTCCGGACAGTTTTGGGCCACTTAAAGATCAGAAAGGTTGCCGATGTGCAAAACCGCAAGAGATGGAGGCGATACTAAACAAGCATCGTGCGTCAGTATTGACTGTGCAGAAGAACATGGAAGCTAAAGAACTTTGGAAATAAACCGTGACACGTTGAAAAGTGCCTGCATTACAGAGAAAGAAATGCTGGAGTTTGTAAAGCCCGTAAAGGTGGGAATATCTCCAGGACCTGATCAGATGCACCCTAGAACTCTGTGGGAAGCGAGTGAAGTGATTGCTGGGCCCATTGCTGAGATATTTGTATCATCAATTGTCACAGATGAGATGCCGGAAGATAGGAGGCTTGCGAACTTGGTGCGATTACTGACAATGTTTAAGAAGGATGGTAAGGAAAAGCTAGTGAGCCTGACTTCAGTGGAGGGCAAGTTTTTGGTAAGGATTATGAGGCACAAGGTTTGTATGGATTTTGAAAAACAAAGACTGATAAGTGATAGGCAACATGTCTCGAAGCATGGAAAGTTGTGTCTCACTAAATTGACTGAGCATGTTTGAAGAAGTGACTAAGAGGATTCATTGAGGCAGAGGATTCATTGAACATTCATACATGTTCCTCCTGCAACATGTATGAGGTGAGGGATGCCATGGACGTCCCTGCTGATTACACTTGCAGGAAGTGCACCCATCTCCAGCTCCTCCAAGACCGTGTTAGGGAACTGGAGCTGGAGTTGGATGAACTTCGGATCATTCGGGAGGCAGAGGGGGTCATAGATCGGAGCTATAGGGAAGTAATAACTCCAAAGATGGCAGATAGATGGGTGACAGTGAGGGGGACTGGGAGGAAGCAGCCAGTGCAGGGACCCCCTGCGGCCGTTCCCCTCAAGAACAAGTATACCGTTTTGGATACTTGTGGGGGGGACGACTTACCAGGGGTAAGTGACGGGGCTCAGGCCTCTGGCACGGAGCCTGTCCCCGCTACTCAGAAGGGAAGGGTGGAGAAGAGCAGAACAATAATAATTAGGGACTCGATAGTTCGGGGCACAGATAGGCGGTTTTGTGGGAACGAGAGAGACTCACGTTTGTTATGTTGCCTCCCAGGTGCAAGGGTACGTGATGTCTCTGATCGTGTTTTCCGGGTCCTTAAGGGGGAGGGGGAGCAGCCTGAAGTCGTGGTCCATATTGGCACCAATGACATAGGTAGAGGAGTGCTGAGGATGTTAGACAGGCTTTTAGGGAGCTAGGTTGGAAGCTCAGAGTTAGAACGAACAGAGTTGTTGTCTCTGGTTTGTTACCCGTGCCACGTGATAGAGAGTCGAGGAATAGGGAGAGAGAACAGTTAAATGCGTGGCTACAGGGATGGTGCAGGAGGGAGGGATTCCGGTATTTGGATAACTGGGGTTCTTTCTGGGGAAGGTGGGACCTCTATAAACAGGATGGTCTGCACCTGAACCTGAGGGGCACCAGTATCCTTGGGGGGAGGTTTGCTAGTGCTCTTGGGAGGGGTTTAAACTAACTCTGCAGGGGCATGGGAACCCAGACTGTAGCTTTAGGGTGCAGGACCTGGAGTGTAGGGAGGTTAGGAATATGGCATCAATCTTAGAGGAGGGTGCCTATAAACAGAAGAGTGGCTTGAAGTGTGGTTACTTTAATGCCAGAAGTATACGAAATAAGGTAGGTGAACTTGCAGCGTGGGTTGGTACCTGGGACTTCGATGTTGTGGCTATTACGGAGACATGGCTAGATCAGGGACAGGATTTGCTGTTGCAGGTTCCAGAGTCTAAATGTTTTAGTAGGGTCAGAGGTGGGGGTAAAAGAGGGGGTGTGTGGCTTTGCTTGTCAAAGATAGTATTACAGCGGTGGAAAGGACGATGGACGAAGATTTGCCATCTGAGGTAGTTTGGGTTGAGGTTAGGAATAGGAGAGGTGAGGTCACCCTGTTAGGAGTCTTTTACAGGCCTCCTAATAGTCCTAGAATCATTGAAGAAAGGATTGCGAAGATGATTCAGGAGAAGAGTGACAGTAATAGGGTGGTTGTTATGGGGGACTTTAACTTTCCTGATATTGATTGGGAAAGCTATAGCTCAAGTTCGTTAGATGGGTCAGTGTTTGTCCAATGTGTGCAGGAGAGTTTCCTGACACAATATGTAGATAAGCCAAGAAGAGGTGAGGCCATACTGGATTTGGTTCTGGGTAACGAACCAGGCCAGGTATTAGAACTAGAGGTAGGTGAGCACTTTGGGGACAGTGACCACAATTCGGTGATTTTTACTCTAGTGATGGAGAGGGATAAGTGTGTACTACAGGGCAAGAGTTATAGCTGGGGGCAGGGAAATTATGATGCGGTGAGGCATGACTTAGGATGTGTGGATTGGAAAAGTAGATTCCAAGGCAAGAGCGTAATTGATATGTGGAACTTGTTCAAGGAGCAACTATTGAGTGTCCTTGATAAGTACGTACCTATCAGGCAGGGAGGAAAGGGTCGTGTGAGGGAGCCGTGGTTTAATAAGGAATTGGAATCCCTTGTTAAATGGAAGAGGGCGGCCTTTGTAAAGATGAGGCGTGAAGGTTCAATAGGGGCGATTGAGAGTTATAAGGTAGCCCGGAAGGACCTGAAGAGAGAGCTAAGAGCAGCAAGGAGGGGACATGAAAGGTCCTTAGTTGGTAGGATTAGGGAAAACCCTAAGGCTTTCTATAGGTATGTTAGGAATAAAAGAATGACTAGGGTAGGAATAGGTCCAATCAAGGATAGTAATGGGAAGTTGCGTGTGGAGGCTGAAGAGATTGGGGAGGCACTGAATGAATACTTTTCGTCAGTATTCACTCAGGAACAGGACATTGTTGTCGATATGAATACTGAGGCACGAATAAGTAGAATGGATGGCTTTGAGATATGTAGAGAAGAGGTGTTGGAAATTCTGGCAAGGGTGAAAATAGATAAGTCCCCTGGGCCTAATGGCATTTATCCTAGGATTCTCTGGGAAGCAAGGGAGGAGATTGCAGAGCCATTGGCCTTGATTTTTGTGTCCTCTTTGTCTACAGGAGTAGTGCCAGAGGACTGGAGGCTAGCAAACGTTCCCTTGTGCAAGAAGGGGAGTAGGGATAATCCTAGTAACTATAGGCCAGTGAGTCTCACTTCTGTTGTGGGCAAAGTCTTAGAGAGAATTGTAAGGGATAGGATTTATGCACATCTGGATAAGAATAATGTGATCAAGGATAGTCAGCATGGTTTTGTGAAGGGCAGGTCGTGCCTCACAAACCTTATTGAATTCTTTGAGAAGGTGACTAAGGAGATAGATGAGGGGACAGCGGTAGATGTGATATATATGGATTTTAGTAAGGCGTTTGATAAGGTCCCCCATGGTAGGCTACTGCAGAAAATACAGAGATATGGCATTGAGGGTGAGTTGGAGGTTTGGATTAGGAATTGGCTGGCTGGAAGAGGACAGAGGGTAGTAGTTGATGGCAAAGGTTCATCTTGGAGTGCCGTCACTAGCGATGTTCCGCAAGGATCTGTTTTGGGACCATTGCTGTTTGTCATTTTTATAAATGACCTGGAGGAAGGGTTAGAAGGTTGGGTGAGCAAGTTTGCGAATGATACGAAAGTTGGAGGAGTTGTAGACAGTGAGGAAGGATGTGGCAGGTTACAGCGGGATATAGAGAAGCTGCAGAGCTGGGCAGAAAGGTGGCAAATGGAGTTCAATGTAGGTAAGTGTGAGGTGATTCACTTCGGTAAGAGTAACAAAAAGATGGGGTACTGGGCTAATGGTCGGATACTTGGTAGTGTGGAAGAGCAGAGGGATCTTGGTGTCCATGTACACAGATCTCTGAAAGTTGCCACCAAGGTAAATAGTGCAGTGAAGAAGGCATATGGCGTACTGGCTTTTATTGGGAGAGGAATTGAGTTCCGGAGTCCTGAGGTCATGCTGCAGTTGTATAAGACTCTGGTGCGGCCGCATCTGGAATATTGTGTGCAGTTTTGGTCGCCATACTATAGGAAGGATGTGGAGGCACTGGAACGGGTGCAGAGGAAGTTTACCAGGATGTTGCCTGGTATGGTAGGAAGATCCTATGAGGAAAGGCTGAGGCACTTGGGGTTGTTTTCATTGGAGAAAAGAAGGTTTAGGGGTGACTTGATAGAGGTGTACAAGATGATTAGGGGGTTAGATAGGGTTGACAGTGAGAACCTTTTTCCACGTATGGAGTCAGCTATTACGAGGGGGCATAGCTTTAAATTAAGGGGGGGTAGATATAGGACTGATGTTAGGGGTAGGTTCTTCACTCAGCGAGTCGTAAGTTCATGGAATGCCCTGCCAGTAGCAGTGGTGGACTCTCCCTCTTTATGGGTATTTAAGCGGGCATTGGATAGGTATATGGAGGATAGCGGGTTAGTGTAGGTTAGGTGGGCTTTGATCGGCGCAACATCGAGGGCCGAAGGGCCTGTACTGCGCTGTATTCTTCTATGTTCTATGTTCTATGTAGGTGTATATTGATGATATGGACTTCAGTAAAGCATTTGACAACTGTTTGCATGGTAGGTTGGTAAACAATTTTAGTTCATATGGAACACAGGGAGAACTAGCCATACATATACAGAATTAGCCCGAAGGCAGGAAACAGAAGGTGGTGGTGAAGGATTGTTTTTCGAACAGGAGGGTTGTGACCATTGGTGTGCTACAAGGGTTGGTGCTGGATGTGCTAATTTTCCCTCTTCACATAAATCATTTGGATGTGGAAATTGTAGCAATCGTAGCTAAGTTTGCAGCTGAAATCAAAATTGATGCTGTAGTGGTGAGCAAAGAAGGTTTACCTCAGAGTACAATGGAATCTTGATCAATGGGAAGATGGGCTGAGAATTAGCAGATGGTGTTTTAATCTAGATAAATGGGATGTGCTGCATTTTGAAAATGCAAATCAGGTCAGAACATATACACTTAATGGTAAGATCCTGGGGAGTGTTGCTGAACAAAGAGACCTTGTAATGCGGGTTCATAGCTTCTTGAAAGTAGAGTCGCAGGTAGATAGGATTGTGAAGAAGGCATTTGGTATGCTTGCCTTTATTGGCCAGTGCTTTGACTATTTGAATTGGATGGTTATGTTGCTGCTGTACAGCACATTATTTTGGCCACTTGTGGAGTATTGCATTCAATTCTGGTCTCCCTCCTTTTGGAAATATATTGTGAAAGTTTAAGAGAGTTAGTAAAGATTTACAAGGATGTTGCCAGGATTGGAGCTATAGGGAGTGTGCGAGTAGGTTGGGTTCTTTTATTTCTGTAGCGTGAAGAGCAAGTATAGGGTGTATAGCCAAGGTCTTTTTCCCCAAAACTAGAGGGCATTGATTTCTGATGAGAGGGAAAAGATTTTAAAATGACCTAAGGACCAACTTTTTCCGTCAGAAGGTGGTGCATGTGTGGAATGAGCTGTCAGAGGAGGTGGTGGAGGCTTTTACAATTACAACTTCTAAATGGAATTTGGATGGGTAGATTAAGAGGAAGGGTTTACATCGATATTGGCCAAATGCTGGCAAATGTGATTAGTTTAATTTGGGATATCCCATCAGCATGGACGAGTTAGTCTGAAGCGTCTTATTCCGTGCTGTACACGTCCGAGACTCTGACTCTATCTGATCTTGCACCAATATCGTATTAATTCACCTTCCCGGACATACTCACCTATGTTGCTAGATATGATCTAAATGTCTTCCTTTCAGCATTCTGAAGCTTGCAAACATATCCTTCCATAACACTGATTCAGAGTTTTTCTCCCTCTGTCTATTTCCCAAATCCCTCTCAATTGTTGGTGTTTCGACTGCTTCCCAGCCATCCAGTTTTAATTCTCCAGTTTTAATGTGAATAACTGTCCTATATCTTTTCCTGCCTTTGAATGTTACTCACCCAAGAGCATCAGCTTCCAATACTAAGAAACTTAGAAACAATGTTCAAAAAGCATTGCTTGCATTTTCTTTGACTTCCCAGTGTCCTACCCTGTGCTCCATGTTGGATAGTGGGGTTTTAGCAGTTTTGAGTCACACCTTTGTAACTTGCTCTGTGCCTAACCATTGAACGCCTGTGTTAATCACTCTCTGCTGCTCATGTACTCAGTAACATGTTAGAGATTCAGACCAGGCTTCTCACTTGCATTTGACTGACATTTGACTTAACTCTAGTTTTTGAACGTTCGTGGAACTGCTGGGGAAGGTTTCCTGGAGGCTGTGTTTTAAGCTGCTGTGGAAATTCATGAAGACCAGAGGCTTTGGTGACCCAATTCTGGATGAAACATGGTGACTGTAGTTACAGCATCTGGATCTGCAACATGACCAACAATTGGAGCAGAGGCTGCAGAGAGGGGAATCTCTGTAAAGTGGGATGAGGGAAACACAATCAGATCAGATGGTTTTGAAGAATGTTGGAGCAGGATTGAATGGCTTGCTCATGCAACTTATTCAGATATTCCTGTTAGTAACAAGCCAATTTCCCTTTTTCTCCCAGTGTCCCAGACTGGTGGGTAGTGAGTTGCCTCCTCCTGTTCCTGGGGAACAGAAATCTGGGGCCTCACTTGCCTCCAGATTTCCCTGTATCCCAGAATCGAACAATTGAGTGACTGCCTCCTGTTCCTGTGTCTGGTATTGAGCAGTTGAGTATCTACCTCCTGTCTCTGTGTCCCAGTCTCGAACAGTTGAAAGATTGTCTCCTGTCTCTGTGTCCCAGTCTTGAACAGTTGAAAGACTGCCTCCTGTTCTTGTGTCCCAGTCTCGAGCAGTTGAGTGTCTAACTCCTGTCCTGGTTTCCCAGTCTTGAGCAGTTGAGTGACTACCTCCTGTATCTCCCTGTTCCTGAGCAGCAGTTTCTATGCTCTGAATGATGTCACAAGGTTAAGAAAGGACTTGATAACAGGGAATTTCAAACTTGGAGCAGCATTACACAAAGGTATCTAGAAACTTCTCCACCAAACATTTTATGCAGCTCATCTGTTATTTTATTCCTGTCTCCTTTTATATACAGGGTGAAACGTATACAACAGTGCAGTGTTCCCACAATACTCCCACATGCAGGAAAGACAGATTATAAAGATTGAAAAATTTATGGTCTATCCCTCAGCAACCCTCATCCATTCCATCCAAACCAAGTAAATGTTCCCTTTCATTGTGATATGTAAAATGATGTAAGGAAGTGGTTAACTGAAAGTGTTTGTTTGGTGACTGTGACTAATGTCAGCCTCCATGGAATCTAATTATCCCAGTGGAGGGTTTCAATCTTTTCATGATAAAAGGGCTCCATTCAATATGTTATCCCAATGGTATGGGCTGGAGCATCACTGATAGCACTAACAGGGATCGGCTGCTCCAGAGAGAAGGAGAGATCAGAAACTGAGAATATTAGACTGGAAAGTTCCAACAGTGGACCAGAATCTGAGAACGTTATACTGGAATGTTACAACAATGGATCAGAATCTGAGAGCATTCACTGGACAGTTCCAACAGTGGATCATAATCTGAGAACAATTTACTGGAATGTTCCAACAATGGACAGGAGGTTATCTTATTATGTTTGGATTCTTTCCACATATTCTTGGTGGCCGTTAACATCGCGGATCAAATATGCACTTTACATTATTCAATGTTTTTATTATTCTATCCTGGCTATTGTTGGTGTCCCTGGTAAGTTTCACTGTCGATATATTATTTGCATTAACCATGTGCGACTGTATTACTGTTATTTTCACTTACTCTACTCTGTAAGTATTCACGCTCCAAACTACAACAAACAACAGTGAACTTGTTCATTCTTTCTCTCCTTCTTTAGTTCTGGTCCTGGGCCTTGTTGGTTGACCTACTCACTTTCAGGTATGACCCAGGATTCATTGCATCACTGCCCTTGCTATTTAAACATTGAAAGCTTGGAGGTCACTGTCTTCAGTGCTGGATGCAAACTCCATTTCCTTCCTCTGACTCCATCTCATCCCTGGCCAATAACTGAGGCTGAAACAGGCGAGTCACAACTACGGTGATCCCTTTGGCCACAAGCTGATTGCTGACACCATATCCTGACCATTCCTAATTTTAACTATTGACAACTGCAGGATATACTTTACTGGTTCATCCCATCTACTGCTTGAACCTTTAGCTATGAAACACAGTCTTAATAAAGCCAATGATCTGCTGCTGCTTAACCAAATCTGTGTCGGTAATCCATGGCTTTTATCTAAACGCAGACTAAAATCCCATCATTCCTGAACGGATTGTTTTATATTGTTATTGGGTCTGGCAATGCCTTTACTTTAATATTCACAAGCACGTTGTCACCTCTGTCTATGTCACGGTCGTCAGTCTCCCTCTGTTAATGACACAAAGCCCTGTCAGTTGTTCACATTTAAGCTGATTTCCTCTATGTCTATTCTCTCTCAAATAGCAATTGACAAATCTACTGCCACCAGCACACACACACACACACAAACAGTCTCTTGCCTTATGTTTCGGCAGTGGAGATACAGAGCAATACATTTACTGTCACTCACTGCATGGATTACGAATCTTCCCGTGCAAGACATTTCAGTAGTGCAAGTATAGTAGCAATATACTGACAAAGGTTTGTAATGGTCCCCATGCTGGGCAGGTAGAACAGTTTTGAGTCGTCCACGAGCATGGTGTGCATAGCTTTCCATTCTGGCTGGTCCCTTGTCCCAGTTTATGGTGCCTGGGATGGTTCTGTGTGGCAGATTCACAATTTGATGTAACTATCCATTTCAACTGATCTGGCAATAATTTTATTGAATGCTCTCATTCTTGTGATTGGACCCACCATTGTCTCACTTCTCCAGTTACTCCCACTCCCCTGTCTCCTTATCCATATTTTCACAACATGTTATCAGTTAATTAATTGTTTGTTTTTCTGTACCTTTCCCTGGTGTTTTTTTTTTGGCTCCCCAGTGTATCGAGTGCTGGCATTGTGAAACTCAGAAACAATGAAATAGCATGTGGGGGGCTGTTTCTCCAAGTTGGAAAGAGGGTCCCAGCAGCACTGAGAGACATATTTGAAACTTGGTCTGTGCCTGACCACTGAAAGCCTGTGTTTGTCCCTCTCAGATGATTGTGCGATTCATCACATGGGGAAACGCCTCGAGTATTATTGTTAAGGAACAGGTCTCTTACTTGGAGCTGAGGGGCTTCTGACTGACTCCTGTTATGAAAAGGTTAGTGGAGGGGCTGGGGATGGTTTTCTGAAGGTTGTACTGTGAGCTGCTTCAGACATTCAGGGAGACCTGAGGATTTTGTGACCCAACTCTGGATGGAGCATGGGGAGTGTAGTTACAGCATCTGCGTCTGCAACATGAACAACAAATGGAGCAGAGACTGCAGAGACAGGAAGCTCTGAAACCACAGAGTGTGTGTGAGGAAGAGATCTGTTAAATCTGCCTGTGTTTTAACGAGGATGCACACATCCTTTCCCTCTCCCCTTTAAATACACCCATGCAAATTCACCCTCTCCTCCCAGCACACAAACACACTCCCCCTCTCTCACATGCAGACACACACTCCCCTCTCTCACATGCACGCACACCCTCTCTCTCCCTCCCAAAGACTCACATGCTCACCCTCACTCTCTCACAAACACACACAGACTCTCTCCATCCCACAGACACTCCAACTTGTTTTCAAACACACACATGCACGTGCGCGCAAACACACAGACACATCGACACACACACACACACACACATCTAATATGTGAGATGAATTTTCATTTGCTGGGTTTTATTTCCAGATGCATTATATTTTCTCAAAATATATACAATTTGTAGACAGTCAGTCAATGTGATATTTTATGAACTCCTACTTTGGAAATACACCCAGTCTGATTCCAGGTGAAGACACATACAGACCCCAAACAAGACCGCATGCCTAAAATACGTTGTCTTACTGGAAGGGTCACATCCTTTACATTGATTATACCTGAAGGTATCTCCAGGCAGGAATTGAAATGAACTCTGGAATTTGCATATTCATCAATCAAAACCTGCATCTCCATTCTAACCGATTAAAGCTTTAGCTGCCATCTGAGATGTGTTCCATTCATGTGCATGTATTGTATAAGCCTTTCATCTTTTCCTAATAAATTTTGTGTCTAAGGTCTTCTCGCTCTAACACATGACGACGGAGCAGGACAATGAAAGCTTGTGTTTTCAAATAAACCCGTCAGCCTATAACCTGGTGCCATGTGATTATTGACCTTACTCAACCCAGTCCAAAGCTAACACCTCCATATCATGGTTTTTATTGGTTAGCCAATTTTCTCTCCAATCAAATAAATTGTCCCAAACCCATGTGCTCTTGTCTTGCATATTAATCTTTCGTCAAGCATGTTATGCATTGCCTTCTTGAAGTCCAGATATAATAGATCTTTCAGATCCCCGTTATTCAACTTGTTTGTCGCACTTATTAATTAAAATGTTAGCAAAATCATTCAAGCATGATTTATCCTTAATAAAATCATGTCGACTTTGATGGATTGTGGTTTGACTTTCAAAGTCTCCTGTTGCTAATTCCTTAATAACAGATTCGAGCAATTTGTCTTCAGTCCCAATCATTTGCTCATACCTTTCCATTCCCGAGTGAAGTTGGTTATTCTAAGTTCTTCCCTTTCCATAACCTCGACAGTCCATTTCAATTCCTGTGAAATAGGCACGAGGCTGTGAAAGATCAGCTCCAATTGCTGTGTAAGAGTCATGGGTGGCTGATTGGACTCATTCTGCTGCTGCTTTACACGCACGATGGACTGAATGTCCTCTTGATGTTCCTGCACTATAGTTTCGATGGCTTGCATGTCCTGCACCTGTTCCTGACCAAGCTGCTCAAGATATCATTGTCCTTATCCTGTTGCACAATGACAAGCTTGGAGACTTATGGAATCTCTCTGCTGTTATGCCACATTTCGATTGTTGAATTGTGAAGGCAGGTTGCGTTGTCCACAGTGTGTAGCTCAGTGGTTAGCACTGCTGCCTCCCAGCACTAGAGATCTGGGTTCAATTTCAGTCTCGGGTCACTGTTTGTGTGGATTATGCACATTCTCCCTGTGCCTGCAAGGGGTGCCTGTCGGGTACTGCAGTTTCCTCCCAAAGTCCCAAGATGTGCCAGTTAGGTGCATTAGTCATGGAAAGTGTTAGGTTGCAGGGATTGGGTTTGGAAGGGGGTTAGGGAGTGGGGTTTATATGGTATGGCCTTCGGAGGATCAGCGTGGAGTCAATGGGTCAAATGGTCTGCTTCCACACTACAGGGATTCTATGATTAACACCTTCATTTCAGAAATCAGTTGAGGAAATAATATCTGAGTTAATACCAATACACTTTCTTAGTAAGGAGATTAAATCTGTGCACATTACTCCAGAAGTGATCTCACTAAGACCATGTACAGCAGCAGCCACACTTTACCAGCCTGCTGTAAGGTTCCTACTCAGGTTAAAGCAGGCTCAGCTGTCACGGGAATACACAATTTTATTGAAAATGAATGGTGTGCTGAACTTCATTTCAGGATGATTTGAGTCCAGGAGTAAGGGCGTCTTACTGCAGCTATACAGGCCCTTCGTGAGACCCCATCTTGAACATTGTGCAGTATTGTGTGCAGTTTTGGTCTCCATCCCTAATAAAGGACAAAGTTGACATTGAGGGAGATCAGCGAAGGATGACCAGACTAGTCTCTGGGATGACAGGCTTGTTATGGGAACAGAGTTTGGGGCGACAGTGCCTGTATTCCATGAGGTTTAGGAAAATGGGTGAACTATATAAAACTCTGACATGGCGAGACAGATTGGAAGCAGGGATGATAATTCCCCTGGGTGGGATGTCCAAAACACGGGCTCATGGTGTTGGGTACAGCCAGGCCAAAGTGCGTTGAGAAGAGACTAAATGTCTGCACTCAGAGACTGGTGAACTTGGGGAATTATTCCCCTGATCAGCCTGTGAAAGCTAAGTTACTGAATATAAATAAGGATTTCAAGACACAGAAGGGATAGGGGCAGTGCAGGAGTTTGTTGTGGAGACATAGAATCAGCAATAATTACAGGTAGTAATCCAATACTGTGGCAGCTGTGTTCCTGTGAAACACCATATTATAGAAAACAGTGCAATATAAATAATGGGGCCAATGGGAAAAAGAGGCTTCGGTGCGAAACCCAAAATTACCAGGAAAAATCCAAACAAAAATAATAGTTGGCCTAACGCAAACCATAGAACAGGCTACATAAATCTTTAAACTGTATATTGTAATGAGTAAGTGCAGTAAATGCCACACTTTAACACTACAGCCACTGACTACAGCACTGTACCTTTCACCAAGATCTTCACCAGAAATCGCGCGGGCTGACTGATACGTGATGTGGAATTCCAGTTCTCTCCAAAATATTCCCCTCCCGGTGTGAAATAAAGTTCCTTCTAAATGTAGACTACAAATCCCACATTCAGGCTCAGTTTCAAGGCTTGCAGAGTGGATTACAGACCTGCTTTATCTGAACACACTGAGGGTGCATTTGGCAGACAGAGGGATCCTGAGGCTAGGATTTGCTGTTCAGCTGGTGCCAGAGACAGACTCCCATAACAGTGAACGGGAGCTCGCTTTATAAAGAAAGGGGCCCAATTCACTAATTGTGTTGCAGCGAAATTGCGTTTCATAAACACACCTTATTGGATAACTGCCTGTATATCGAATGGAGGATCAAAATTGATGGACCAACGCGAATAGAGTAATTCCTATTTTATGCGTTCCGATGTTTAAACATGCTAAAGGATATGTGTGTTGAAAACTGAAATGAGGAGATTTTCACCATGAACTAGAATGGAGGATGCTCAGTGTGTTGAATGACCTACTCCTTTCCCGAGGTTTCTGTGCAATCTGTGGGAAAGCTCTGTAAATGTTGCCACCAGCTCACAGATGTTAGGAAGGAGGTCTCTGCAGGGCCAATAGGATAGTGTTTCCCGTTCCAATACTGAGGCTGGTGCCGGGTGATCTGTATGGCTTTATCCTTTCAGACCTCGCAGCAGTTTGATACAATAGAGTGTCTTGCTTGGCCGTTTCCGAGACCATTGAAGAGTTTTCCACATGTCTATGTATCTGGAGTCATTTTAGGCCAGACCAGGAAAGCACGGGAGATTCACTTCCTGAAAGTATATTGAGGAAGGAAATTGGTGTTTACAATCGACATTGGCTTCAAGGTCACTGTTAATGACTCCAGGTTTTACATCTTGATATTTTATTAATAATAACTTACACTGGCTGCCAGAGCATTAGCCTGGTCTGGATTAGTAATCCAGGGAAGTTTTCACAACTGAACCATCTCCACATGGGGACCTATCTGAAACCACACTGAGCAGGTTATTTCTGTGCTGCTTGACAGATCTTCCAGAAAGAACTCCCACCAATGTGACTATTGCGATGGGACTCAGGACGTGGTAAATGGTCAGACTGTAGTAATTCCCTTGTTATGGGATTGGACATAGCTAAGTTATTTTCCACATTGCTAGGGAGATATCAGAGGTGGAGCTAGAATGAAACAGCTTCCCCAGGGACACAGCTTGTTTTACCTCACAAGTCTTCAGTCCTATTGCAGGAATGCATTCGGGGCCCATTGTCTTTGCCGTATCTACTGTGTTCAGCTGTTTCTTCATGTCACATACAGTGAATCTCATTGACTAAAGACTGGCATTTGTGATTCTGCGGGCAGCATGGCGAGGGTGAGGTGAATCATCAACTCAACACTTCTGGCTGAGGACGGTGCAGATAATACAACCATGTCTTTTACACTGGTGTACAGGGCTGTCCCAATATTTAGCATGGCGATATTTATGGAATCCTCTCCTCCAGTGAGTTGTTTAATAGTCCACCGACATTTATGTCTGGATGTGGCAACACTGCACAACTTAATTATGATCTGTTAGTCTTGGGATCATTTCGCCCTCTGTATCAGATGTTAGTCCTGCTGTTGCGAATATAACCAGTCAAGTGTGGTAGCTTTAATGGGTGTCATCAGGTTTAGGTACACATGGTTCCCGACCCTATCATGTTCACCCGCACCCGTCGCTGAACCATAGATCAGCTTGATGGTAATGGTAGGCTGAGGGATTATCCTGGGGAAAATGTTACGTATTGTAGTTAAATACAATTCTGCTGCTGCTGTGATTCCACCACACCACATGAATGCCCACTTTGAGCTCCAATATGCTCAATACAATTCTACTGACTATCCCTCAGTTCACACCAAGACCCATTCACCCATCAGTCCTCACTCAATGTCTTAACCTGGTTTCTGATATGGTAACACTTCCATTTTCCTATTCTCATTCTGCTCTCCCTGGTGTCATGCCTCTAATTTGTTACTTTACTCAAACCCCTTAACATATGCATCTGAATCTTTTCCATTCCCCCAATGCCATCTTCTGTGTTTGATGTGAATGTGTTCCCCTCTGTTTCTCTCCCTGACCAAGATTAAGAGCTCTGCAGTGTCAGTGATGCCAGCCTTATGCAGTTTCAGATCAAGGAATTTGTGCACCTTGCATTAACCCAGTGCATTCTGTGTGAGACAGAGCGTTTGAGCAGCTTTAACACATGTCTTTGGAACTCGTTCAAAAACAGAAATTGCTGACGAAACTCAGCAGGTCTGGCAGCATCTTGTGGAGTGAAAGCAGAGTTAATCTTTCAGGACCAGTGACCCTTCTACAAAGCTCCCATTTTCTCCAACAATTTTTGCATTTTCATTTCCAGTATATATCTATAGTTATTTGTTTAATTGAAAACCTGTTCTGAGCCTATTCATTTCTAGAGAACCTCAACAGGTCTGGTATCATCTGCAGAGATAGAGAAACAGAGTTAGCGTTTCAAGTCCAGTATGACACTTCTTCAGAAGTGAAAAGGATTGGAAAATGAGCTTTATAATCCCTTGGCAGATGTGGGGAGTGGGTTGACGTGTAAAAGAGGGTGTGGCAAAAGATAAACATGCGTTTAGTAGTGGTGAACGAGAAGATCAAGTGAAATAGCTTTAAATTAAGATGTGAATGGGGAAAAGGGGTTCTCTCTATTGAGTGAAAGATAAAGAAGATACAACCACACAAGGTCATAGGGAGGCCAGGAGGGAGATTGTACGGAAACTGGAGAACAGTTATAATGGGGTCAGACTGTGAAATTATGAAATTATGCATTAACTCCTACAGGCTGTAATGTACGAAAGTGTAAAGTGAGTTGTTACTCGAGCTTGGGTTGTGCTACCTTGGAACGTTGCAGCAACCCAGGGCCGAAATGTTAGCATGAGAGCAAGGTAAGTTATTGAAATGGGAAGCAATGAGAAGGTCAGGGTTATTTCTACAGACAGAGTGGGTGTGTTCCTCAAAGCAATCTCTATTTGGTCTCGCCAATATAAAGAGACTGCATTATGAGCAGCAATGACGGGAGATCAGATTGAAAGCTTACAAGTGAAATGCTGCTTCACCTGGAAGCTATGCTTGGGGCCTTGGACAGTGAGGAGGGAAGAGATGAATGGACAAGTGTTGCAGCTTCTGCAATTGCATGGGAAGGTGCCATGGGGGAGTGGGGAAACGTTCAGGATGATGGAGGGGACACAGAGGGAACGGTCCCTGTGAAATACTGACAGTGGGTGGGAGGGGAAGATGTGTTTGATGATGCTGTCCTGCTGGAGATGGTGGAAATGGCATAAGATGATTCTGTGAATGTGGATTGTTGTGCAGGAGGAAGTGTGCACAAGGAGGAATCTATCATGGTTCTGGGAAGGAGGGGGTGGAGTGAGGGCAACACCGTGGGAGATGGGACAGTCACAGCTGAAGGCCCTGTGCACCAGAGTTTGGGGATTTCTGGTTTGAAGGAAAAGGAGGTCACGTTAGATACAGCTCACACGAATGTGGCATCATCAAAGAACCAGACATCTAAATTGAGGATTTCTGCCACACATCTGGCTTGAAGTGGAATGTGAATATAGACACAGAGGAAGGCCATCCATATACGTGAGCAGACATTCAAACAGATATCCAAAACTGCTCAGTAATTGTTGTTTCTTTTCAAAAAGAAGAATTCGATAAGAAGATGACGCACCCGTGGTTGACAAAGGCTCTCAAGGATACTATGGATGAGCATGAGTGGAGGGCCAGATTTAGGATGTTTATTTCAGGAACCAGAAGCAGATGATAGGCATGAATTTCAGTTGTGCTTCCTGAATTCCCCCAGAAACTGCTGCCATTGCTACTCCATCCTCTTCCCTGCTCATGTCCCCTTCCTGATTCCAGGTTCTCCCTCTCAAATTATAGAGTATATTCTCTTACATTATGGTCCCTCCCCATTTTACCTGAAACTCTTTGATCAAGTCTACCTACTCTGCAGTAGCATCAAGCTGCGTTTAGTGCTGCCACTTTGCCTCTGGTCTCAGTGTGGCTCGGCCTTTCCATTCATGCTGTTTTACACCTCCCACTCACATCTCACTCCGGAAAGTTTCCTTCTTTGAGTAAACTTTATTGAAAACACCTCTCCCCCTTTGCACTGAATTCACACTATGATCCAAATTTCAAAAGGTATACTCAGCCTTCATCTCACTCTGCTGAAGGCAACTGCACGCTGACCGTGTGGTACAAGAATTCCCCTTCTTATATGGTTCAGGCCAGTGATGCGCTTTCACTATAGAGATCATCACCCCATTTGGACAAAGCAATTCAGGTGTTTGACCTCTTATTGGTACTCATAACAGTTTCCTGCTGCCTTAGTATTATAACATGGAGAAAAATAAATCACAGTATGAAACTTGGGCTGAATGTTATTTACCTGTCATTTGAATACTGTTTCAAATACTGCTCATCTTTAAATGCTTGTTCGTAAAGTTAGTGTCATTTGCGTGTCGGAGGTTGAGGGGTGACATTGTAGAAGTTTATAAAATCAGGAGAGGTATGAATAGAGTGAATAGCCAAGGTCTTTTCCACGGCATGGGGGAGTTCAACCATAGAAGGCATAGCTTTAAGGTGAAAGAGGGGAGATTTGAAATAGACGAAGGATCAATGTTTTCACACAGAGGGTGATGTGTGTATATGGAATGAGCTGTCAGAGGAAGAGTGGGAGTTGCAAGTACAGCTACAACATTTAAAACTCATTAGGGCAAACATATGAATGGGTAAAGTTTAGAGGCATATGGACAAAATGCAATCAGATAAAACTAGTTTAGTTTGGAAAACCTGGTAAGCATGGACAAGCTGGACCAAAGGGTCTGTTTGTGCGTTATATGACTGTATGAATCTAGAAAGCGAGGAAAAGGGGAGAAAAGACATGATGTAGTAAATTGGCAAGAAATACAAAACAAGCAGCACGAGCTTTTCCGAGCATATAAAAAAAAGTTCAAGATGAGTGTGTGAACTTAGGTGAAATTAATTAGGAAAGTATCATGAGGATAATTGGAGGGAGTGACTGAAGAATTGGCTACAGGGAGCAGACAGATAATTTACACCCATGTTTTAAATCTTTCATCACAGGGGAAGGTACAGTAAGTATTTCAATGATGTAAACAAAATGGTAATAGGAGGGAAGTTCTTGAACCGTCTCTAACAAAAGAAACAAGGGTTTTTCTAACAGATAAGAGTAAGAGTAAACAGGCCAGCAGTAATTCATAGCTGGTTTTAAAAGAAGTGGTCACAGTCTTGGGGTCATGGCGCGCTCTCTATCTGATGTTAGTTCTGCTGTTTGTTAATGTAAGCAGTAAGTGCGGTAGCTTGAAAGGGTTGTCACCAGGTTTACGTACACATGGTTCTGACTGTGGCATGTTCACCCACACTCATCACTGAACCGGAGATCGGATTCATTGTAATGGTAGACTGAGAGATTATATTGTAGTTGAATATAATTCTGCTCCTGCTGTTGCTGCTACTACAGTTGCTATGATATGCAGCATCACATGAATGCCCAGTTTGAGCAGCAATATCTGCAATACAATGCTGCTGTCTGTCCTCAATTCGCACGGGGATCCGGTCACCCTTCTCCCCTGTACACAGTGCCCTATCCCAGTTTCTCATGTGGGAACGCTTCCTTTTTTAAAAATGCTCATCCTGTTTGAGTAACTTCATGATGCCATGCCTCCAATTTGTCGCATTCCTCAAAAGCATTTGACGTTTTCACCTGAATCTTTTCCCCTCCGGTAATGCCATCTTCTTTTTAAAGCGAATGTGTTTCCCTCTGTTTCTCACCATGACTATGATTAAGAGCTCTGTAGTGTCGGTGATGACAGCCTTATGTAGTTTCAGAACAAATGAACTTGTATACCTTGCATTATCATTCACTTCCTGGTGTATGGCGCTCCATGTTGGACAGGGCGTGTGAGCAGCTTTGACACACATGTTTGAAACTTATTCAAAAACAGAAAGTGCTGAAGACAGTGACAAGGCAGACAGCATCTGTAGAGTGAAAACAAAGTTAATATTTCGGGATCTGTGACTGTTCCTCAAAGTATCCAGTAAGTCCAATAATTTTTGTTTTTGTTTCAGATTTCCTGTATCCAATGATCTTGCTATATTGAAAATGTATTCTGTAACTTTTCATTTTTGAAGGAACTCAGGGGTCTGGCAACATCTGCAGAGACAGAGAAACAATGTTAATGTTTCAAGCCCAGTATAAATCTTCTTCAGACATGTAAATGATTGGAAAGTGACCGTTTTAGTTTCTTGGCAGAGGTGGGAAAGAGTGTTTGGAAGCCCAGTGTGAAAGACAAATGGGCTTGAAATTGTGGTGAAAGAGACACAGATATATAATGTGTGTAAATTTATGTGTAAATATTAGAAATTGATTTTCTCTGTTGAATGGAACATAAACAAGACACGAGCTTAGGGAATCCAGGAGGGAGAGTGCACGGAAAATGGAGAACAGCCATAATGGGTTCAGGCTGTGAATTTATGGAATTGAATATTAACTCCTACAGACTGTAACGTGCCAAAGTGTAAAGTGAGGTGTTACTCGAGCTTGGGTTGTGCTTCATTGGAACATTGCAGCAGCCTGCATTTTCTTAGAATCCCTACAGTGTGAAAACAGGCCCTTCAGCCCAACAGGTTTATACTGACCCTCCAAAGAGTATGCAAACCAATCCCATTCTCTACCCTGATACTATACATAGACCCTTGACTATTGCACCTGACATCAACATCGGCAATTCAGCATGGCCAGTTCACCTAACCTGCACAACTTTGAACTGTGACAGGAAACTAGAACACCCAGAGGAAATCAAACCCAGTTCCCTGATGCTGTGAGGCACCAGTGCAAAACACTGAGACACTGTGCCATCCAGGACCGAAATATTATAAGGCCACAACTCTATACGAGCAGAAATGAAGCCATTCGGACCATCAAATCTGCTCCGCCATTCGATCATGAATGATAGATTTTTAACCCCATTTCCCTGCTTCCTGTCAGTTATCTTTGATCCCCTTGTCAATCAAGAAGTTATCTGAGTCTGTTTTAAGTATACTAAGTAGAACATAGAACATACAACAGTACCCCACAGAACAGGCCCTTTGGGCCACGATGTTGTCCTGAGATTTAATCCTAATGTAAAATGTAGTAATTTAACCTACACACCCCTCAACTCACTGCTCTCCATGTGCATGTCCAGCAGTTGCTTAAATGTCCCCAATGACTCTGCTTCCACCAACAGAGCTGGCAATGCATTCCATGCATTCACAACTCTCTGTGTAAAGAACCTACCTCTGACGTCTTCCTTTTACCTTCCTCCTAATATCTTCAAACTATGACTTCTCGTATCAGTCAATCCTGCCCTGGGGAAAAGTCTCTGGCTATTGACTCTATCTATTCCTCTCATTATTTTGTAGACCTCGATCAGATCTCCTCTCTCCTCCTTGCCTCCAGAGAGAAAGGTCTAAACTTGTTCAACCTTTCTTCATAAAGCAAGCCCTCCAGTCCAGGCAGCATCCTGGTAAACTTTCCTTGCACCCTCTCCAAAGCCTCTGTATTTTCCGATAGTAGGGGGTACACAACTGGACACAATATTCCAAGTGTGGTCTCACCAGGGACTTGTACAGCTGCAGCAAAACCTCGCGACTCTTTAACTCATTCCCCCTGTTAATTAAAGCCAAAACACCATATGCTTTCTTGACACCCTATCCACTTGGGTGGCAACTTTGAGGGATCTATGCACTTGTGCACCCAGATCCCTCTGTTCCTCCACACTGCCAAGAATCCTGTAACTAATGTTATTTTCAGGATTCGAATTTGACCTTCCAAAATGCATCACTTTGCATTTATCCAGGTTGAACTCCATCTGCCATTTCTCAGCCCAGCTCTGCATCCTATGTCACGCTGCAGCTAACACAAGCCCTCTAAACTATCGTCGACACCTCCAACCTTTGTGTCATCAGCAAATTTACTAACCCACCCCATAACCTCCTCATCCAAGTCATTTATAAAAACTACAAAGAGCAGACGCCCAAGGACATAGCCCTGTGGGATCCCTCTCAACACTGTTCTCCAAGCAGAATACTTTCCATCTACAACCACTGTCTGCCTTCTGCCAGCCAGCCAATTCTGAATCCAGATAGCCAAATGTCCCTGTATCCCATACTTCCTGACTTTATGAATGAGCCTTCCATGGGCAACCCTATCAAATGCCTTGCTGAAGTTCACGTGCACCACGTCCGCTGCTCGACCGTCATCGACCTGTCTTGACACCTCCTCAAAGAAATCATTAAGATTTGTGAGGCACAACCTGCCCCTCACAAAGCCATGCTGACTGCTTTAATCACACAATGCTTTGCCAAATAGTCATAAATCCTATCCCTCAGAATTTTTTCCAAACTTTGCTGACCACAGACGTAAGACTGACTGGTCTCTAATTGCTAGGGATTTCCCTATTACCCTTCTTGAAATAAGGAACAACATTCGCCTCCTTCCAATCCTCCGGTACGATTCCTGCAGAGAGTGAGGAGGCAAATATCCTCACCAGCGACTTAACAACCTCCTTTCTCACTTCCCGGAGCAGTCTAGGATAAATCTGGTCTTGCCCTGGGGATGTATCCATCTTAATGTTTTCCAAAATTTCTAGCACATCAACTTCATCAATCTTGACCTGGTCAAAACTGATCTGGCCCAGCTCCTCTAAGTATTCTTTTACAACAAGTTCCCTTTGCTTGGTGAAAATCGAAGCAAAAAACTCATTTAGGGCTTTCCTTATCTGCTCAGACTCCACGCATACGTTCCCTACGCTATCCCTGATCGGCCCTACCTACGCCCTGATTATTTTCTTATTCCTCACGTATGAGAAAAATGCCTTTGGATTCTCCCTAATCCTTCTTGCCAAGCCTTTTTCGTGCTCCATCATAGCTTGCCTTAGTCCATTTCTGAGCTCCTTTCTAGCAAGCCTGTAATCCTCTAAAGCTGTGCTAGATCCTTGCTTCCCCCGTCTTACATAAGCTGCCTGCTTCCTTTTGACGAGACGTTCCTCTGTTCTTGTCATCCAAGGTTCCTTAATCTTACCCCTTCTTACCTGTCTCAGAGGAACAATTTTGTGTATCACTCGCAACAACTGCTCCTTAAACAGTCTCCACATGTCTGCTGTGCCCTTTCTGTGGAACAATTGCTCCCAGTCTATACTTCCCAACTCCTGTCTGATAGCATCATAATTTCCTTTTCCCTAATTAAATATCTTCCTTCCGAAACTGCTCCTTTCACTCTCTTAGACTATGCTACATGTGAGGCATTTGTGAGCACTTTCACCAAAGTGCTCTTCCACCGTGAGTTCTGACACCTGTCCTGGCTCGTTGCCGAGCACCAAATCCAAAATGGCCTCTCCCCTCATCTGTCTGTCTACATACTGAGTAAGGAAAACTTCCTGAACATACCTGACAAAACGGCTTCATCCGCACCATCCGCACCTTCGGAGATTCCAGTCGATATTGGAAAAGTTGAAATCACCTATAACAATAATCCTGGTACTTTTTCATTTTTCCAGAATCTGCCCGCCTATGAGATCTTCAATCTCTCTACTGCTATTACGTGGTCTATAGAAAACCCACAAATGCGGTGACTGTTCCCTTGCTATTCCTAACTTCCACCCATACTGACTCAGTAGACAAATCTTCCTCAACAACCTTCATTTCGGTAGCTGTGACGCACTCTCTGATAAGCAATGCTACACCGTCTCCTCATTTTCCAACCACCCTGTTCTTTTTTAGATTAGATTACTTACAGTGTGGGAACAGGCCTTCAGCCCAATAAGTCCACACCAACCCTCCATAGAGCAACCCACCCAGAACCATTCCCCTGCATTTACCCCTTCATCTAAGGGTAAGGGGTAAATGTAGATGTAGGGGTATGGGTGGGTTACGCTTCGGCGGGGCGGTGTGGACTTGTTGGGCCGAAGGGCCTGTTTCCACACTGTAACTAATCTAATCTAATCTAATCTAACTTGACATCTTCACCCAATCTGCACATTTTTGTATTATGGGAGGAAACAGGAGCTCCCAGAGGAAACCCACGGGGAAAATGGCAAACTCCACACAGACAGTTCCCTGAGGTGGGAATTGAAACCGGTTTTCTGGTGCTGTGAGGCAGCAGTGCTGACCACTGCGCCACCGCGCCGCCCCTAAAGATTTTTAAATGTTCTTAACCCTGGAACATCAAGCAACCATCCCTGTCCCTGTGAAACCTATGTCTCCGTTATGGCCATGACATCATAGCCCCAAGTACTGATCCATGCTCTAATTTTGTCACTCTTATTTCGGACATTCCTTGCATTAAAGCAGACGCACTTTACCTGATCCCTTTGTTTCATTGCGTGAGAAACCTTCCTGATAGATTCAATATATCCTGATACTGTCCCGTCCGCAACTAACCCCTTCTCAGACATGTGGTCTGATTCCTACCCCCCTGCCAAACTAGTTTAAACCCTCCAGAATCACACAAGCAAACCTCCCAAACAGGACATTCGTGCCCCTCCAGTTTAGGTGCAACCCGTCCTTCATGTACATGTCCCAACTTACCCAGAAGGTATCCTGATGGTCTATGAATCTGAAGCCCTCCCTCCTGCACCAGCCTCGCAGCCACGCGTAAAGCTGCATTTGCTGATTGTTCCTCATCTCACTTTCTCCTGCCACTGGTAGCAAACCTGAGATCACTACTCTACTCGTCCTGCTCTTCAGCTTCCAAACTAACTCTCTGTAGTCACTTTTCAGATCCTCAGTCCCATTCCTGTCTATATCGTTGGTGCCAAATGATCTGGTTTCCAGAGCCTTCTGTGGTAAGGAATTCCACAATTTCACCACTCTCTGGCGAAAGACGTTTCATCTTATCTTCGTTCTAATGGATTTTCCCTTTGCTCTAAGCCTGCGCCCTCCTGCCAGTGCAAACGTCCTCCCAATTTTGTCTGTATCCAGGTCATTCAGTATTCTGTAGGTTTCAATTGGATCCCCCCTCATCCTTCTAATCTCCATCGAGTATAAACCCAGAGTTCTCCAATGTTCCTCATGTGTTAAGCTTTTCATTTCTTGTGAACCTTCTCTTGACACGCACCAAGGTTAACACATCCTTCCTGAGGTATGAGACACGAAATACTGGAAATGTGGTCTGACCAGAGCCTTAGAAAGCCTCAGAATCCCCACCATTATATCCTACTCCTCTCGAGATGAATGACAACATTGTATCTGCCTTCTAAACTACTGACTCAACCTGCAAGTGTATCAAAGGCGAATCCTGTGCTTGGAATCCAAGTCCCTTTGTTACTCAGACTTCTGAATTTTTTCCCCCTTTTATTATATAGTCCATGTCTGTATTCTTCATAGCAAAGTGCATTACCTCACACTCTCCCACATTGTGTTCCATCTTCTACTCCTTTTCCCATTCTCCTAAACTGTCGAAATCTTTCTGCAGGCTCCCTGCCTCCTCAATACTACATGCATCTTTGCATCATCTGCAAACGTAGCCAGAATGCATTCTGCCCCGCCACTCACATCATTAACCTATAAAATGAAATGTTGTGCAGCCAACATTGGCTCTTGTGGAACATTGGTAGTCACCGGCTGCCATCCTGAGAGGGACAATTTTATCCTCACTCTGCATCCTGCCAGAGAACCAACCTTTTATCCATCCTAGTACCTGGCCTCTGACGCCATGGGCCCTTATCTTACTCTGCAGCCTCCTGTGCGGTACCATATCAGAGGCCTTCTGGAAGTTCAGATAGATAGCACTTTCTGGTCCAACCCGTCATTAACTGCTCAAAGAATTCTCATAATCGTGAGAGTAATGTAGGTTATTGAAATGGGGAGCAATCAGAAGGCCAGGGTCATTTCTACAGACAGAGTGGAGATGTTCCTCAAAACAGTTTCTCTTTGGCTCACTAGTGTAAAGGAGACTGCATTGTGAGCAGCAATGACAGGAGACTGGATTGAAAGTGTATAAGTGAAATGCTGCTTTACCTGGAAGATGTGTTTAGGGCCTTGGACAGTGAGGAAGGAAGAGGTGAATGTTGCAGCTTCTGCATTTATATGGGTAGGTGCCATGGGAGTGTGGGGAAGTGTTCAGGATGATGGAGGGTGATACAGAAAGAGTGGTCCCTGTGAAATACTGACAGTGGACGGGAGGGGAAGATGTGTTTGATGATGCTGTCCTGCTGGAGGTGGTGGAAGTGGCAGAGGATGATTCTGTGAATGCAGATTCTAGTGCAGTAGGAAGTGAGGACAAGGGGAGGTCTATCATTGTTCTGGGAAGGAGGGGACGGAGTGAGGGCAGAAGTGAGGGAGACGGAACAGTTACAGCTGAAATCTCAGTCCATCAGAGTGAGGGGATTTCTCATTCGAGTGAAAAGGATGGCATGGAGGAAGCTTCCCAAAGGAATGTGGCATCATCTTACAGAAATGACAGAGGCAGGGAAACTGGGAGAATGGAGACACCCTCAGCTGATCATGGGTTCAGCCACCACTGTAGATTCCCCCTCAATGATTGAAAAGAGCCAGGAATTTCAAATGCAGATTTATGTCATATATCTGGTCAAATACGGATGTGAAAACTAACACAGGTGAAGGTCAGCAGATGTGTGTGGAAGGAGGGGGACATTTAAGCAGGTACTACTTAATAACGCTCAGTAATGATTGACTCTGGTCAAAAAGATGATATGAAGATGAACCATCCATGATGCACAAAGGTTATGAAGTATGCTAATCAATCACAAACTAAAGAATTCAGATTGGGGAGCTCTAGCGTCGGCCACATTCGGGAACTTTACTTTTGGAACCAGAAGCAGATTGTATAAAACAAAATACAAAGAAAAATATTCCAAAACTGGCAAGAAATATGAAAAGAAACTAACCGCAAGAGTTTTCCCATATGAAATAAAAAACGTTCATGATGTGTGTGTGACCCTTGGAAGGAAGGCAGGACAGAATATGTGGGACACCGGGAGGATGTGACTGGGGAACTGGTTTCAGGGAACAGGCAGAGAATTTAAAACAGTATTTTACATTGTTCCTCACAGGGGAAGGCACAAGGAGTTTCAATATTATAAACAAAATTGTAGTCAGATGAAAGTTTAGCACTGTCTCTAACAAAACGAACAAGGCCTTTCTCAAACAGAAAAGACCAAGGGTAAACAGTACATCAGCAATTCATAGCTTGCTTTAATAGAAGTGGTTATAGAGTGACTGGTGGCACTGGGTGAAATATTCCATAACTGACGGGATTACAGGATTGGTCCAGTGAAACTCGCGAAACTCCAGAGTGGTGCCTGTCTTCAAAAAGAGAGTGAGTCTTCAAGTGTTTAAATGCTCCCTTTGCTTGATTAGTGGAGCACATTTGAAAGGCTTAATGGCCTCATGATGCACTTTCATCCTGAGTGATTTTAAAACAAGTAAAACTCTGCTCCTTCCTCTGATGCATTATACACTGGGGGATGAACATTTTGCTAAAGTTAAATTAGTTTTAAAATTATTTGGAACATTGTGCAAACGACATCATCTAGAGAATTCTAGAAACTGCACTCGTAAGAACATTTTATAACCATGTGGGGGTATTGCGTAGGTTGGAGAGAGAGAAAGAGAGAAGGTGCTGCATTGCAGTGGTGAGAGTGATGGGGCCTTATTCTGAGAAAAGCATGAACATATATACAGTGAGTGTGAGAGTAGAGAGAATACGGTGACCCTTATCCTGACAGAGCGGGGAAGGTTATTGATGCTTTTCGTGTATTGGTGGACTTTTCTTCGAACCACAGATACAGCACTGAGCTGGGTGGTGTGCTCAGACCATACTCTGGGAAGAGAATGGTTCCCCTCTGTACTAGACTATTCACCAGGACCCCCGTGCCCCTGTCGGCAAGCTGTGGTGTAATGTCCCCTAATCTGCCATGTTTGGGTTAACTATGCAGGGCAGCTCCAAACTGAGAAAGCTCAACCGTGTGCTCATTGGTTTTTTAATGATGGCAGCAGTACCAGGGATCATGGAATATCCAGGGGCATCCGGGAGATGGTGTGTACCTCCAACCATGATGGGTGTGAGAATCGGGCTGGTGTTGAATGAGAGGGACACCATGGGGTGGGGTGGATAGTTAATAAGGTGAGTTCGATAAGATAACACTAGGAAACTAGCTCGGCCTCGTGCAGACAATCCCTCTGTCACAGTCAATGAAAATGGCACTGAGACAAATTATTGTTCGATTCAGCCCAATGAATCGAAGACTCTGCTGACACTACTCCCAGTTACAAATCTGCAGGACAAATGCTTATCCAAAACTCTCCATCATCTTAACTTACACCAATATCCTGCTCACCCATCATTCCTGGAAACAGTGGCCTATATTGCAAGATGCTATCGAAATGTTTTCATTTCACAATTTTTAAACCTACCAACAGATCCTTCTCTGAAATTCCCTTTTAACCAAGCTCCTCCCATTTGTTGGTATTTAACCTGATTCCCCTGCCATCTCTCGCTGGCAGTGAGTTTCACACCAATAGCACTCCTGTGTCATGTCACAATGTAGGTATGGAGCTGTAAATGGAGGGAGTTGCCCATCCTGTCACTTCCAGGATGAGCTGTAAGTTTCCCCACACTAGGCAATCATCTAAAACAGTGTTATTGAGCAATGCAGCGATTTGTGTACGCAGTTGAGTATGCTGGGAAGGTAACCGCTCCAGATTAATATATAAATTCACTGCTATTCACTGCACAGCTCCCCATGCTGCACAGATATCCATTCCGTGTGAATTGAACAATGCCCTTGTGTGTTCTGCACAGTGCCCTGTGCTGAACATATTATCTAGTCCAAGTTTATAGATCAGTGCACTGTTGGACAGATAAGTAGTGAACTGTTGAGCTCTAAACAGTGTTCAATCCTGGATGGATTGCTGAGCATTACAATAGCCTGGTCTACGCAGTGCATCCTGCTGAGCAATTATCTCATCTGGGCTTATACATGTCCAGACTGGATCTGAGAGGTGGACTGAGAATCCGATATAATTCCTGACATGATTATCACTCCTCCAGCTCGGCCCATTTTGCTAGTAAGAGTGAGGTGCTGTGTTTCAGGTAGAATTTACTTGGTCAAAATATTCGACATGAAGCAAAACACAATTTATTCGAACACTGCCGATTAAAGACAACAAAAGGAAGAGGAACTTGCAATAGCATAATTCTGTTGGAAAATTTAGCAGGATAATAGTTTATTTAACTAGCATACAGTAACTGCTCCAATATGGTATCATCCAATAAGCACGCAAATGTCAAAAATCAAATGCAGGAATCAGATTGTCTAACATGCAGTTCTCCAATCCAGGAGGAAAGAACATCAAAGTACAGTTCTGAAGGAAATCTCAGAGAAAGTGTATAGCACCTGGGAGAGATTTCCTGCCTTCCAACCCTGCTGAGACCCCAGCAATGACTGGTGAAAGGTAAAATTAAGAATCCTGGTTCTGTGAGAGTTTGACCATCACTCCACAGGACCCAGGCCACGGCTGCGAGAATACAAGGAATGGACTGTATCTACAATGTCTATGGCTCTGTAGGTGTTTCTAAAAATGCCTAAACCCACCTAAGCCGTTAAATGCTGGAAAGATAAATGTACAAGTTAAACATAAATAAATAAAACGAAAAGATGCAGCAGGCCTGGTGATCAGACACAGACGGCCTCGGGAGCCCAGCAATTCCTACCTTGCCAAAACACAGCAGATACATCGAGCTTGCGAAGAGAAAGCGTTATCTCTCCCCCTCGCCTCTGTGTTTACAATTGGAGACATGCCTTTAGCCCAATAATCAGCGATTTCAAAGTCCCACCCACACCAAGTATTATTATGATATATCAGAGTTAACCGGAGCTGTTTGTTCAGTAACTGTGATTAATATCAGTCTTCCTGGAACTAACTGGGTCACTGGAGGATTGCCCTCTTCCATAATTAGGGACTTCTTTCAACTTGTTGTTCCATAGTATTCAGGGCAGCGTCAACCTCAACAAGATTGGGATCAGCAGCTACAGAGAAAGAGAGAGAAATCAGAATCTGAGAACATAGAATGGTCCAACAATGGATCAGAATCTGAGAACATTAGAATGGTCCAACAATGGATCATAATCTGAGAACATTAGACTGGAATGTTCCAACAATGGATCAGAATCTGAGAACAGTAGACTGGAATGTTCCAACAATGGACAGGACTTTATCCTGGGGTCTTTTCTGGCTTTCTCGGGATTGACCACGGTTAGAGTTGCCATACTGATGATTATTCAGGCAGGTTACTATCCCACCCTCGCTATTATTGATGTTCCTGGTAAGTCTATCTCTGTCAATTCGATAAATGATGCTGAATGTTATTGCTATTCTGGATGATTATATTTAACAGATACATAAACCTTCCATCACAAACGCCACTTCCTTCTCATGCATTTCCAAACTACTTACTCAGAAACATCTGAGAAGGAATCACACTGTTCGGAACCTTGAGTCTCTTTTTACCGTGAACTGTTTTATGTCTCCATATTCTCTCTGTGATCAAACCTGCCAACACCCACCTTCATAATATCCCCAATCTTCAGCTCTGCCTGAGTTCTGTTGCTGACTTCACCATCATCTACCCCTTAATTAACGACAGATTTTATGGCTTCAGTTCTGATCTGACCTCTCTTCCAGTTACAAATGGCTTGACCACAAACTTGTTCTTGTCTCTGCAGTTACTTCACAACATGAACTCTTAAACAGAGTAACAATGTCACTGACTGTGTAATTCAGTGGCACAGGTTACGACTCTAAAAGCATTGTCTGAAATCCTACCACAGTCGATGACTAAATTTAAATTCCAATGACAAAAATCGGAATGAAATCTAATTTCACTCATGGCAACCATAAACCATCAAGATTTCTTTACTTATTTTATTAATAACCTTTTGCAAAGAAACCTAACATTTTTGCCCTGCCTGAACTGAGTGTCACCTCAGATCCATAACAATATGGTTGCCTCCATATTGCCTTGACAAATGGCCGTGTTCTCAAGGGCAGTTAGGATGGACAACAAATGCCCTTGCCAGTAATGCTGGCATCCCGCGAAACAACAACATTAAAGGTGAAATAATCAAGGAAATGCGGATGCTGGCGATCTGAAATAAAATTCTCCACCGTCTGAAAGAATGTTGGAGAATCTCAGCAGGTATGGCAGTCTGTCAGAAGAAACATAAATAGCGTTTCGAGTTCAGTGAACCTATAAAAACTGAATGCAACTGAGAAATAATATTATTATATCAGGGATGGTTGGAAGGGTGAGCGGAAGTTTTGTGTTGATTGGATGATGTCCAGCAAGAGAGAGAGAGAGAAAGAGAGAGAAAGGAAAAGCAAGCAAAAGGACTGCTGATGTTGCACTGGAAGGAAAACAGAATGTGAAGTTATTCTAACATTTCCCCTTTTCAAATATTCCTGAATATCATATTTATTACGGGATGTGCCTGCTTACCGTGAGTTATGTTCCCTCTATCTCTCGTCTCTGAGTGTGGTGATCAACTCCATCAGCAATACTTGTAGTTGCTGAGATCTCGAGAAACGTAATGTTCCATTGTCAACTGCTTCTTTGGAGAGAGGAACTGTTACTGTGCGACTGTGTGGAGATGTAACAGCTTTCTCAGCCAGGAAGAGAAACTGAGGAGACCAAGGCATTTTCAACACTGAGTGAATGCACAATGGGTGTGGGGAATTGACTTGCTGCTGTCATCTGGAAAGTCAGTGGAGGCTCTGTGGATGGTGTTCTCAGGATTGTGATGTCAGCGACTGGGTTCATTCAGGGAGCCCTGAGGCTCTGGGGACCCATCTCTGAATACTGCATCTACAGTGTGTCTGTATCCATGGTAAACAAATGGAGCTGAGACTACACAGAGGGGAAGCTGTGTAAACTGGGAGGAGCAGGGCACTGTACTATACTCTTTGGGATTTGCAAGAACATTTGTCTAAGCTGCACCCATTCAGGTGTAAAGTGTAAAATCAGCTTGTCTCAAAATTGACGTGGTCATTGAGTTGTATCCCCTCCTTCAGTATAACCTGTGTTCTCACACCAGGGACAAGACTGTGCTGACACTCATGATGAATTAAACTGGATTGATTCTGGAACTTTGCAGGTAGCAGTGGGTAAATATCCATCATCTCTGAAGTGCAGTCCTCCACTGTATTCACAAGTGGTCAGAATCCACCTGCCTGCTGAGAGGAATGCATTGGTTCCATCTCAACAGAGGAAGGTACAGAAACTAACTTCCATTATTATTAGGGAACAGAGTGATTGGTAAATATGGGAAATCAGAATTAATGAAGAGTATGTTATTGAAAATCTAATTGAATTGAAGTGTCATAAGTTGCTGCATTTGATGATCTACATCCCAGAGTGATTGAGATGAGAACACAGCTAATAAAAGACTCACTGATTATTCTTCAAAGCTAGTTAGATTCTGGAAAGGATGCTGCAGACTGAAAAACAACTATTGCAAACTTAAATATTTAAAACAGGATGGAGAGGGAAAACAGAAAACTAAATAGCTTGATGTCAGCTGTGAGAAAAATATTGGAACCTTTTATAGGGAATGTGACAACTAGATACTTGGAGAATAATGATATGATTTGGTACATTCAGCCTAGATTCAGGAAAGGGAAATGATCTTTGATAAACCTGTTTATGGAGATTGTCCATTGTGACATCGACAGTTGAGAACCAATGGGAGTGGAGTATTTGTATTTTTAGAAGACGCTTGACATGTTTGAATACAGGAGAATGGGGAATGTTAGAGTCCATGGGTAGGTAGGGGTGAAATATATACCAAATGGATTAACATTTGGGTAATGGAGATACGAGAAGAGTAGTGTTTTACTCTGGACTGAAGGATTGATGGGTGGCAGCAGGATCAGTGTTTGGGCAATATCTGTTCACAAGGTATAAAAATGATTCACATGTAAACAACAAATATCATCATGTACATTTACATTTATTAAATGGTAGAGAGGTTGGCGAGTGCTTTTGTTGAAAAGGACCTGGATATCCTTGGTCATAAGTCACTGACACAATTCATACGGGGCCAGGAAGTAAATGATATGTGGCTCTTCATGCAAAATAATTGAAGTACAAACGTTTGAATATCTTTCCCAATGATCGTGTTTTGTTGAGAGAGTAGTTGGTGCATTGTGTAAAGGTTTGGTCTGCTTTATAAACAATGATCTCTTTGTCACTGAGAGATTGCAAAGTAGTTTGACCAGACTAAACACTGGCATGATGTTACCATGAGGGGAGAGTACAGTAACTATGTGCTTAATCTGTAGCGCTGTGAGAGAATAAGAAGTTGAAGCTTTATGGGTATGGACAGAAACTCATTATGTCCCAAACAGTTGAATAGGGTGAAAATGTCATATTTTTCATTGGATGTTTGATTCCTGACAGTTTACATGCATCTGGAGAGCACCCATGTCGATTGATAGACAGACTCTGAATGAACTCTAAACACTCTAATTCACAGTTCCTGTGTGGCAATGCATGGAATGTCACTTTGTACACAATCCTGTCAGCAGCCAAAATACCTTCATTCTGAAACAGTTAGTTATTCCCCAACGGTTTCTGACCTCCACAGAGACCATGGGTCGGCCTTCTTGGAGATGGAAGGTAACTTGGAGAATGGCTAAAAAATTTTGGCTTCATTCCGACTGCCAGAAAACCATGTTAAAGTAACATATATGTACGATTAGTAATTAAGCCATGTGGGTCAATTTGGAGCAGTTTGTCTGTGCAGCCGCTGCTCCATTTGTCTGTGATGTTGGAACATCTCTGACATTTTCCTGTTCCTGCGTTAGTGGCTTGACAAGCTGAATTACCTCTTCCTGTTCCTTTGTAAGTGACTCCAGGTGTGAAATGGTTCTTTCTGTTCTGTACATTGCATGTGGGAGAGAGCAGACTCCCTGACTTCCTGAGCTACAGGGAGGAGGAACTGAATGGGCTATCCTTCTTTTTGCCTGGTAGTTTTGATGGGATGAATGGCTTCCCCACATTCTTGTGAAACCAGATTGAGGTGCTGAATGAACTCGTCCTTTCACTTTGGAAATGTACTATGCTGTTACATAAACGTTACCCAGACTTTAACAGCACGATCTTGAATGTTGTCCAAGTCTTGCTGAACATGGTCACAGGCTGTTTCAAGATCTGAAGAGGGACAACTTGTTCTGAACATTTTGTAAATGTCAGTGAATGCCCCCCTCTTCTGCTGGCACGGTGGTTCAGTAGGTAGCACTGCTGCTTCACAGCATCAGGGTCCCAGGTTCAATTCCAGCCTTGGGCAACTGTCTGTGTGGAGTTTGTACATTCCCTTCTTACTTGCACGAGTTTCTTCCAGGTGCACCGGTTTCCTCCCATCATCTGAAGATGTTCAGGCCAGGTGAATTGGCCATGCTAAATTGTCTATTATGTTAGGTGCATTAGTCAGAGGGTAATGTGTCTGGGTGGGTTACTCTTTGGAGGGTCTGTGTGGACTGATTAGGCCAAAGTGCCTGTTTCCACACTGTAGGGAATCTAATCTGCTCAGTTTGGACTCAATGGGCTGATTGGCCTCCTTCCCCACACTGTAGGGATTCTAAGATAACAAACTGGAGATATCTGGGCTGAGGAAACAACGCTGAGGATCTCCTGCAGATGTGTCCCACGGCTAAGATGATTGATGCCCACCTATGATGATCATCTTCCCTTGTGCCGGGAATGACTCCAAAAAGTGTAGAGGTCATAATTAATTCTCATTAAGTGCGATTTTGTTCAGGCTCCTTGATATCATCCTCAGTCAAACACTGCCTTGAGTGCAATGCCAGTCTCTCTTACCTGAGCCCCTGCGTTACCTCGTTTGTTCATATCAATAGGTCATGGTGCAGAAGCAGAGAACGTTTTCTTCAAACAGCGGGTAGTGAATGTCAGGAATTCTCTTACACAGAGTTAGGGGAGCCAGATCACTGAGTGGGACCAGTGGTGTCCCGCTGGGATCAGTTTTGGGACCTCTGCTCTTTGTTACCTTTATAAATGACTTGGATGGGTGTTGAAGAGTGGGCTAATAAGTCTGCCGATGATACAAAGGTGGTTGGAGTAGTACAGAATGTGGAGAGCTATTGTAGGTTGCAATGGGACATAGACAGGATACAGAGCTGGGCTGAGAAGTGGCAGATGGAGTTCAAACTGAAATGATTCACCTTGCAAGCTCGAATGTGAATGCTGAATACATGGTTAAAGGCAGGATTCTTGTGGAGGAACAGAGGGATCTTGGGGTCTGTGTCCACAGGCCCCTCAAAGTTGCTACCCAAGTTGATCAGGTTGTTAAGAGGCACATGGTGTGTTGGCTATCAGTTGCAGGGGGACTGAATTTAAGAGCCGCGAGGTTATGCTGCAGCTTGATATAGTCCTGCTCAGACCGCACAGCGAATATTGTGTTCAGTTCTGGACTCATTCTAGGAAGGATAAGGAAGCTATAGAGAAGATTTAAAGGATGCTGCCTGGACTGGAGGGCAGGTCTTATGAAGAAACCATGAGGGAGCGAGAGCTTTTCTCACTGGAAGTGTACAAGATGATGAGAGGCATAGAGAGAGTGAATAGCCAGAAACATTTTCCCAGGGCAGAAATGTCTATCAGTAGGTGGCATAATTTTAAGGTATTAGAAGAAGGTTTAGGGGAGATATCAGAGGTAGATTCTTTACACAGAGAGTGCTATATGTGTCGAATGCACTGTCAGCAGTGGTAGTAGAGCCAAATACGTGAGGAAAACTTAAGAGACTCTTGGATAGGGACATGGAACAAAGTGAATGGAAGCATGATGGTTAGTCTGATCTTAGAGTAGGACAAACGGCACAACGTCGAGGGTTTAACGTCCTAAATGCATGTATTCGTGTCGAACTCTGAGCTCAAAAACTGCATGAATTCATGTAAAACTCCGTTATCTCACTTTTTAGATTAGAATCAAACTAAACATCATGACATAGACAGAGAACACAGAGGGCCAACACCTTCAACATATTGTCTAGCTATCACCATTGTTAACAGCTAACCTGAGAATGCAACTTTAAAAAAAAGGTTTGTGATTTACATATGAAAGAAGTGAAACTATCATGGTATTCCAACAGATGAAAGGCTTAACAATCAATTTTTCAATGTATAATTTCAGTTACATCACACTGCAAATTTCTGCTATAAATTCTGTGTTAGGATTGAGCCCTCCACTATCACCTGATGAAGGAGCGATGCTCCGAAAGCTACTGTGTTTCCAATTAAACCTGTTGGACTATAAACTGTGTTGTGTGATTTTTAACTTTGTACACCCTAATTCAATATCGGCATCTCCAAATCATTATTGTTCCTTGTTCTGTGTTCTATGGGAGTGCTCAAGAAGACTTGGACATGAAGGAAGATTTGAGACTTGGAGCACGTCAGCCTTGATCTTAGTGAAGGGCAAGGCAGGTTGGGATATGAATGACCTGCCAATGTTTCTAATGTTCTCCCATTCTGTTACTGGAAAGTTAGTAGGTATTATTTTCATGGCAGTTTCTTTTTATGGAATGTTGCAATCAGGGAGACCAGCGGATTTTGTAAGCCATCGCTGGATGAGATTAGGGGGCTGAATTCACAGTGAATCTGGGTCTACAACATGTTCAACAAATGAAGCACAAGTTACAGAGAGGCGAAGCTCTGTAAAGAGAGATGAGCAACCTCTTTCATATCTAGCCTGGGTCTTCCAATTACATTTTCCAAATCTCCCAAACCGAGTGTGACAGTCTTGAGGGAGGAAATGGTCTCCTCTGTTTCTGTGCACCATGCTATAACAGTAAGTGGACTCTAACTGCTCCTGTCTAGCAGGTTTGAGGGGTTGAATGGAACACAGAAACATGGGACTGATGAGCAGGAGTGGGTCATTAGAGAATTTGAGCCTTCTGCACCAGGCATTAAGATTGTGGCTGATCAGATTGTGGTCTCAGTCTCATTTTCCTGCCTGTGTCCCATTATCCGTGACTCACTTCTCTGTCAAATCTTTAACTCAGCCATGAATACTTGTAATCAGAGAGGCGCCACAAACTTCTGGGGAAGAGAATTCCCATTCGAATGGCCCTTTTAGAATTTTTCCTTATCCCGCTGTGAGAATAAGAGAACCATACAGCATGGAAACAGATCATTTTGTCCAAATTGTCCACGCTAATCAGGCATCTTAATCAGATCTCGTCCCACTTGTCAGCATTTGGCCCACATTACTCTAAACCAGTCCCATTTATGTACCCATCCAGTTACATTTTGAACGTGTAATTGTACCCGCTTTCACCACTTCCTCTGACAGTACACCCACCAGTCTCTGTATGAAAAGGTTTCCCCTCAGGTCCCTTCTAAGTCTTTGCCCTGTCACCTTCACCCTATGCCGTCTAGTTCTGGATGCCCCTAAACTGGGAAAAGGATCTTGCCCAGTCAGACTATCCATGCCCCTCAGGACTTTATTAAACCTCTGTCATGTCCCCATTCAGCCTCTGACAGTCCAGGGGAAAAAGCCTCAACCTGTTCATCATCTCCCTGTAGCTCAAACCATAAGGTTCCAGAAAATCCTTGTAAATCTTTTCTGCACCATTTCAAGCTTAACAACATCCATCCTTTAGCAGAGTCAACTGACATGTACGCAGTATTCTTAAAGTGGCCTCACCTACGTCCTGTACAAGAGCAACACGCTACCCCTACTCCGATACTCAATGTTCTGACATATTAAGGCAAGCATTCCAATTGCATTCCTCACCATTCTACAGACCTAAACTCCACTTTCAAGGAAGTATGAATCTTCACCCATAGTTCTCTTTGTTCAGCAACATTCCCCAGGGCACTACCCTGCTTTAACTTACCAAAATGCAAAACCTCACAAATATTTAAATTAAACTCCATCTGCCAGTCCTTGGCTCATTGATGATCAAGGATCCCGTTATATTCTGAGATAACCTTCTCTGTTCACTGCACCACTTTGGTGATGTTATCTGTAAACGTACTAACCATGCCTCCAATAATCAAATCAAAGTTGTTTATATCCGTGGATGAAAAGCAGTGAGCTCAGCACTGATTCTTTCAGCACACCGCTGGCCACAGGTCTTCAGTCTGGAAAACAATCCATTATCTTCAATCCAATTTGGTATCCAATTGGTTAGCTTTTCCCAGATTACATATAACCTAATTTTAATAATCCGTCTACGATGGGGAACCTTATTAAATGCCTTGCTGAAGTCTGCGTAAACAATGTACACCACAGTGTCTTCTTCAATCTTCTTTGTCACCTCTTCATAATACTCAATCACATTAGTTGGACATGATTTCCACCACACAAATCCATATTGACTATCCCTAATCAGTGCTTATCTTTCTAAATATATGTAAACCCTATCCCTCAGAATCCCTTCTAACAAACTCCTCGGCACTAACATTGGCTGACTGAGTTGATAATTCCCTGTGTTGTTTTGGCTTACTGCTCCCTTTCCTAGCCTCACTCCTCCACTGGCCACAAAAAAATAATTAGAACTAGGTTGGTAATATGGTCAATGATATAGTTCTCAGAGTGTGTCAGGGTCAGCAGTAGGAACAAATCAGGCAGATTTCTTTAATCTGCTAATACAACTAGTTAATGACCAAAACAAAGTTGTTCAAACTTTCCAGTCTAAAAACAGCTATTAACAATATTATTAAAATTAATAATAACAAACTAATTAATAAACAATAATAAGATGACATTTTCAGTGGACAATAAATTAAACATGGTATGTGATACTGGAACATGCATCATGGATGAAGGGCAGAATAGATTTTGTCCCTGTGTCATTGAACTGTGTTGAAAAAAGCAAAGGTGGCATGGTGGTTCAGTGGTTAGTATTGCTGCCTCAGTGCCATGGATCCGGGTTTGGTTCCAGCTTCGGGTGACTCTCTGTGTGGAGTTTGCACATTCTCACTGTGTTTGTGTGTGTTTCCTCTGGGTTCTCCATTTTCCTTTCACTTTCCAAAGATGTATAGGTCAGGTGAATTGGCCAGGCTAAGTTACCCATAGTGTTATGTGCATTCGTCAGGTGTAAATATAGGGTCCCCTAATTCCTTATTTATTATTTGGGGGCCTATAGTACAATCCAAATATTACCATCATTCCCTTCTTATTATTAGCTCTCCAGACAAATTCTCACAGGATGATCCATCAGTTATTTTATCTCTGTTTACTGCTGTGATACTCGCCTTTATCAAAAATGGAACTCCCCGTCCCCTCTTTCCACCATCTCTGTCCCGTATAAAACACCTGTACCCTGGTACTTTAAGCTGCCAGTGCTGTCCCTACCTTAGCCATGTTTCAGTAATGGCTATAATATCCCAGTCCCAAGTACCTATCCACACCGTGAGGTCATCGGTCTTACCTGTCAGCCATCGTGCATTGAAACAGTTGCAATTTAATCCAACAGGCATTCCTTGCTCCCTGTTGTTGTCTAGCCTGACCTGTCTCTTCATTTTACTGTTTCTGATTACTGTATCTCCTTCCGGCCTCGCACTTGCCTCCCTGCTGTTGAGGATCCCACCCCTCCCGGACCCCAGCCAATCCAGTTGAAACCCTCCCTTGCAGCAGTTGCAAACCTGCCTGTCAGGATGTTGGTCCCCTTCCGGTTCAGGTACAACCCGTCCTTCCTGAACACGTCACCTTGCCCCACAAAAGATCCCAGTGATCCAAAAATCTCTGCTCCCTGCATCAATTCATTAGCCACCCCTTCATCTGCCATATCCTCCTGTTCTTACCCTCACTAGCATGGAACACTGGAAGTAAACTGGATATTACCACTGTCATGTTCCTGTCTTTTATCCTTTTCCCTAGCTCTCTACAATCACTCTGCAGGATGTCATCACTATTTCTACCTGTGTCACTCTGTCCTTTGTACCAATGTGCACAATGACTTCTGGCTGCTTCCCCACCCTCCACCCCCACCCCAGGTGAGAACGTTCTGCAGCCGCTCTGAGACATCCTGAACCCTGGCATGTGGGAGGCTACACACCATTCAGGATTCCCATTTTCAGCCACAGAATGTCCTGTCTGTTCCCCTCACTATCAATTCGGAAAATTACTTCTGTAGTTATTCTGCTTGCACAACCTTCTGACAATGGGGTTTCTTCATGAAACCGTTGAATTTGGCTGAATTGCTTTGCTTCAGGCAATGGGGAGATTCCAATGAATCCTCATCAGGAATCCTCCATTCGTGGGAAAGACGACTGGGTGTTTTCTTTCACTCCCACGCAGTGCTGTGATGAGCGATAGGGAAACAGAAAGGGAGCAATCGAATGTTTCTCCACAGATAGGCTACATTTTCCAACTGTAAGTTAAATCAGTAACGTTATCAGTCCCACACTGGACTCTGTGAGCTCTTCTTGAACATTGTCCGAACTATATGACTCCATCACATTCTCGACTCCAGGTCAGTGCATTATTGCAGTATCAATTCTTTAACAATAAATGGTCATACTTGTTTTGAAGATGTGTTAATATGTGCTTGCATAATGTAAAAATAAGCGGTTCATGTATTCACAATGTCTGTGTTAAAATGAATATTCTTAAACATATATAGTAATTGCTGGAAAAGCTCAGCCTGTCTGTCAGCATGTAAGAAGAGAACTCACAGTTCAATTTTTCTGTCCAATGACCTTTCCTTTGAAACTGACTTATTCTTAAAGTATTTCCCCAGTTTTATTCTCCCACACAAGAAGAAATATCCATCCGATATTCACCAACGACACTCTTCTCAAGATCTTATATGGACAGTAAAAAAACCCTCATTCTGAGGCCCACCTGTTAATTCTTCATAACGTATTGCCTTCATCCAAAGAATGAGTAAACAGAATCACTACATTTAACTTCCAAATCACTTGCAACATCTTCATGTTAATTTGATGTGATTCATATACTGAGACACACAAATCCCTCTGTACCATTAAGTTCTGCATTCTCCTTGCTTTTAAATAAATTTCTGCTATTTCGTCTTTTCCCCAAAACAGAAAATTTCCATCACATATATATTGTACTTTTTTTTTCTGCTGAAGCTTTGCTCACAGCCATCCCCTGTCTGTATGCCATTGCTTGTTGCTGTGCCCTCCTCCAGTCTGTGTCCCATTGCAGACGTTCTGCACTCCCACTGTCTGTATCCCATTGCAGACTCTCTGCCTCCCCTGTCTGAATCCCATTGCAGAAGCACTGCCCTGCCCCGTCTGTATCCCATTGCCGATGCTCTTCCTCCCATCTGTATCCAATAGCAGACACTCTGCCCTCACCCATCAGTATCCCATTGCAGACGCTCTGTCTCCCCCTGTCTGTATCCCACTGCAGACACTCTGCCCTTCCACTGCCTGTATCCCATTGTAGATGCTCCCCCCTCCCCCTATCTGTATCCCATTGTAGATGCACTCCCCTCCCCTGTCTGTATCCCATTGAAGACACTCTGCTGTCCTCCTGTCTGTATCCCATTGCCAATGCTCTGCCCTCCCCTGTCTGTATCCCACTGTAGACGCTATGCTGCCCCTGTTTGTATTCGATTGCAGATGCACTGCCCTCAGCTGTTTGTATCCCAATGTAGGTGCTTTCCCCTCCCCTGCCTGTATCCCATTGCAGACGTTCTTCCCTCCCCCCGTCTGTATCCTATTGCAGACATGCATCCCTCCCCCAGTCTGTCTCCCATTGTAGACGCACTGCCCTCACTCTGCCCTCCTCTGTCTGTATGCCATTGCAGATGCTCTGCCCTTCCCCTGTCTGTATCCCATTGCAGACGCTCTGCCCTCCCCCGCCTGTATCCCATTGCAGATGCTCTGCCCTCCCCCTGTCTGTATCCCATTGCAGATGCTCTGCCCTCCCCCGTCTGTATCCCACTGCAGACGCTCTGCCCTCCCCCTGTCTGTATCCCATTGCAGATTATCTGTCCTCTCCCAGTCTTTATCCCATTACAGAGCCTCTGCCCTCCCCCGTCTGTCTCCTATTGCAGATGCTCTGCCCTCCCCCCACCTGTATCTAATTGCAGGTGATCTGTCCTTCCCCTGTCTGTGTCCCATTGCAGACGCCCTGCCCTGCTCCTGTCTGTATCCCATTGCAGACCCTCTGTCTCCATTTGACATCTTATTGAATGACTATCCTGGTGCATAAGCAAACTGAGCTCCAGCTCCTTCATCCAGACCATTGGAATAGATTGCAATTTGTTGATGACCTCACACAGATCCCTGAAGAATTCCACTCGTTACAGCTTTCCAAACACAAAATGAGCAATGATCTATACTCTGCATTTCCTGACAGCTACCCAGGGCGTCCCTGTTTCTGCATAACAGCCTGGGATGGTTATATGGCTCCCCCTGTGCTGTGTAATTTACTGAGTACTTCATTCTGTTTGGTGCAGCCCATTTTGCCGCAGACCCATTTAGGCGCAGAACTATTTCACGCAGCTCATATTTATTCCTTTTCAGGCTTCGATAAAAGCATTAACTAAAGCAATAAAAATAATGTTTATTCCCTTTAGTAAAAATGTTAAAAGACACTAGAGTAAGTATAACATTGACTCAGAGTTTTATTTCAGAGCTAAAATGATCATTGGTCTTGCATTTATTCAGATTGAAAACATTCATGAAGCTATTGAACATTTGACTGTTGCGCGTCCAGATGAACTGCAACCGCTGCTGTACTGGTTCGAGGATAACTATGTAGGTAGAAGATTACGCAGAGGAAATGGTCGGCGTCCACCGCTTTTTCCAGTTGGAATGTGAAATTTATATGAAAGAACTTTAAACAATGAGGACAAAACAGACAATAATGAAGAAGCTGCCCACAGGAGATGACAATGTGAACTTGATGTGGAACATCCAGTTATTTGGAAATATATTGACTGTTTATGAAAAGTTCAGAGAGGAAGGGACATTTACTATGAGCATTTGATAGCAGGGCACGATATTCCATTGAAATTAAAGAAGCAGATGCTAGAATACAAACACTCGTAAGTAGATTTAGTGAGAGAAATGATGTCGAGTATTTGCGAGGATTGCCCATAATTTTGAATGAACGCCATGTTTTAGATTTTTCGTTATGAACTTATATCGTTTATTTTTTTTCTTTTTAACATTTTTACTGAAGAGAATAAACATTATTTTTATTTTTAGTCTTTCATTAATGCTTTTAACTAAGCCTGAAAAGTGAGAGAGATGAGATTGGAACTGCGAGCAAGTTTAAATTGAGAATTGCTCTTTCCTGAACATTGCTGCTTACTTGGTTGGTGGGACGTCGATGTTTCAGTATCTCCACACAAGGTGTCCTTCTCCTCTCTGGATCTTTCCAGGATCCTCCCCACATGTCGAGGTAGAGGGTGAGGGAACGGATATCGGACACTCTAACACCCGACTTAGCTCTTTATGTCCTATTCCAGGATGTTTCTCCTGGAAAGGGATAAGAGGAGGGATGGAGTGAGGGTGGGAGTGGGTGTCCCTGCTGTTAATGCTGGTATAGGGGAAGGGGGGAAGGGTGAGATGTCCGGAGGGAGTCTGACCACAGTGTTGTATCCATGCAGTGGTATTAGTGTGCGGGGCTATTGCGTCAGGGACAGAAAATGTGAGGGAGGGAAGGTGCTGAATTCAACAGTGAGTGTGGTTGTGCTTGATCCTTATTTGAAGATAGCGTGTGAGCCTTGTTCGGGGGTAGGTGCTATAACAGATATACAGTGAGTGTGAGGGAGCAGAATAATATGGTGACACTTATCCTGGCAAAGTGGGGGGAAGAATATTGATGCTTGTCCTGTATTGCTGACCAATTCTTCAGATCATCTCAACGTTGGGGTGAGTCTTCCTGAACGTCTTGTCCAAGTCTATCGCTAATAACGCCACAGACCCTTTCCCTCACTTCCCACAGAATCAGTTTAGGTGGATCTTACAAATAGCAAGATGAAGCAAACATTAGTGTGTTATATATCAAAACCAAATCTGTCACGCAAATACTTTACAACATATGCTCTGGAAATTAGGTATGCAAGTATATGCAAGAGGGAGCAATGACACAGTGATATTATCGCTGGGCTCTTAACCCAGAGACCCAGGTAATATTCTGGGGACATGAATTCAAATCCTGCCATGGCAGATGGTGGAATTTGAATTCAATATGTATCTGGAATCAAGGGTTTATGATGACCAGGAATCCATTGTCAATTGTTGGAAAAACTCATCTGGTTCACTGATATCCTTGAGGGAAGGATACTGCTGTCCTTACCTGGTGTGGCCTGCATGTGACTCCAGACTCAAGACAACGCTGCTGACTCTTAACTGCCCTCTAGCATGGGCAATAAATGTTGGTTATCCAGGGACGCCGACACCCTCATCCTGTGAATGAGTAACAAATAATCGTGGGTGCTGCAGTAATAATAGATGGTCTCAAGTTGCATTGAAACTGCAGTGACTACTAATACTGTGAAGGATAACTTCCGTAAGTGTATATCAGGTAGGTTGAACAGTATGTTGTCAACCAAACTAGAGAGCAGGTTAGTTCAGATTTGGTATTGTGTTGTCAGCAGAACTAATTAATAACCTTGCTCTGAGGCAGCTTTGGAGGAATAGTGACATCAATATGTTGCATTTTTACACAGCCTCTGAATACAATATCGAATGTTTGAACACTCTGGTCAAACATCATGGAAGCCCGGAGGCTAGAGGGTCAAGTTCGCTCCAATGAATTGGGGAAGTATGATATAACATTCAATAGGAGAAGACAATTGTGAGAGTCATAGAGTCCGTCAGCACAGAGAAAGGCCCTTCAGCCCAAATTGGTCCATTCCGAACAAAATGTCCATTCACGTTAACCCCATTTCCCTGCTCTTGCTCCATATCCTTCTTATTCTTTCCTATCCGTGTATTTGTCCAAATGCATTTTAAATTTTGTGAATCTACCCGCCTCAACCACTTCTGCTGGCAGCCCATTCCATGTGCACACCACCCTGTGTGTAAAAGAAATTGCCCCTCAGGTTCCCTTTTACTCTTTCCCCTCAGATCTTAAATTGATGCCCTCTAGTCCGTAGTTGCTCAATCCTGGGGGAAAAAAGACTGATTGCATTCACTCTATCCATGCTTCCAATGATCGTATACACTTCTATCAGATCCCCCGCAGTCTAATACACTCTAAAGTAAAAACTCCTAGCTTGCCCAACCTCTCCCTATAACTCAGACCATTGAGTCCGGGCAACATCCTTGTAAATTTCTTCTGCACTATTTCCAGTTTAATAACATCCTTCCCGTAGCAAAGTGAACAATACTGAACATAACACTACCAGTATTGCCTCACCAGCATCCTGTATAACTGCAACATAACTCCCTAATTTCGATACTCATTACTCTGACTGATGAAGGCCAGTGTGCCAATTGCCTTTTTCACTGCCCTATCTACCTGCGACTCCACTTTCAGAGAAGCTTGAACCTGAATTCCAAGGTCTCTTTTTCTCAATACACTCCTTAAGACCCTGTCATTCACCATGAAACTCCTACCTTGATTTGACTTTCTAAAATGCAAGAACTGACACTTATCTGTATTAAACCCCATTTGCTATTTCTCGGCCCACTTCGTCACCTGATCAAGGCACTGCTGTAATTTATGAAATTTCTGACAATCTTCCTCACTGTCCACGATACGGCCTATTTTAGACTCACCTTGAAACTTATAATTCATGCCGGTACATTCTCGTCTAAATCATAGATGTGTGTAATATGTAAATATATATACAATATACATGCATAAAACAAACAGTAATAGTCCCAGAACCGACCCCTGAGGCATTCCACTCATCACAAGCCTTCAGCCCGACAAGCATACTTCCACTATTACCCTCTGTTTCTTACCATGAAGCAAATCTATGATCTGATTTGCCAGCTCCCCCTCAATTCCATATGATCTAAACTTCCAGAGCAGCCTACCATGTGGAACCTTACTGAAGGCCTTACTGAATGTCAAGGTTACTGGTCATTTCACTAAAGCACTCTAACAAATTTTTGAGCCATGATCCCCCAGTCACAAAGCCATGCTGGCTGCTCATAATTACACCCTGCCTTTCCAAATGCATGCATATCGTCTCTCTCAGAATCTTCTCAAGAAACTTGTCTACTAGAGATATCAGGTTTACTGGTCTATAGGTCCCAGGTTTTTCTTTGTAGTTCTTCTTGAATAAGGGCACAGCATTCGCGACCCTCCAGTCCTTCGGGACCTCACCCGTTGGCTACTGATGATACAAAAGTGACAACCACGGTCTCCGCTATTTCTTCTCTGTCCTCCTGCAGTGTTCCTGAATATATCTGGTCAAGACCAGGAGATTTATAGAAATACTGCATAGTCTGAAAGATATGTCTACTTATTTCAGGTGAAAACACCAAAGAGTGAGAAAGTGACTTAATGATGATTAACATAACAAATTAAAGATATATTAATCACAGGAAGTGACTTCAGAAGAATTCCAGACATTGTGGAATCCTAAGAATTCTCAAAAAATTGCAATCCAGAAAAGGAGGGCCATGAAACTGATCAGGAAATCAAAAAGCGAACATACATGCAAACAAACAGGAATACAAAGACTGCAAAAATCTATGATCTATATTTCAAAAGAAAAAAAAGCATAGTCAAATGTGGAAATTTGCAATCGGGAGAGACAAGTTTATGGTGGATAACAGGGAAATGGCAAAGTAAATGACCAGTTACTATACATCTGTCTTAATGGAGTAAGACCCAGAAAATCACCCAGAAATACGAAGTGATCGTATAGGACTTGTGGAAGTAAAGACATAAAGTCAATTCATATCAGTAACAAGGCAATATTGAACATGCAGCTGGATTGAGCATTGCTACGCTTGACAGTCCAGATGTACTTCATACCAAAATCTTCAGAAATAAATCGCAAATAAAAGTATTGATTGCATTGTTGATGACTGCGTTGTATTTTCTGGTATATTCTGCAGAGTCTGGAAGCTGGTGTAGATAAATGTACATTAGTAAACGTGATCCAAGCACTATAGGTGAATGGTAGAGATCCAAGCATCTACAAAGGGAAGAAGAGATAGTGTGGAGAACTGCTGACAAATTAACTTGACATTTGTCGGGAAACTGCTGGAATCTATTATATAGGATGTGATATTGGATAGTTAGACATTAACAGCAACATTGGAGAGACTCAGTATGCATTTCTGAAAGGGAAATCATACGTGACAAACTTTGGAATTGATTGAAGTTGATTCTTACAGTATAGATAATGGGGTACCAGTAGAATTGGTATTGATTTTAGATTATCAGAAGGCTTTCTATAAGAACGCACACAGTGATTTCGAAAATGCAATGATGTGAAGGGTATTTGGAGGAATATATGTCAGTGGAAACTTAAAGTTTGGTTTGCCTTCCTTTAAGGGAGTCAGAATATAGATGTAAAACATGTTGAAGCAGTTTCACAGAGTGTTAGTGAGACTGTACCTGGAGTATTGTGCACAGTTTTGGTGACCGTATCTGAGAAAGAATATACTGACCACAGAGGAAGTGCAATGGACATTATCCAGACAAATCCCTCAGGTGGCAAGATTGCGTGATGAGGAAACTTGCCCTATGTTCTCTTGAGGTTCAAAGAACCAGCGGTGGGTCACTGTGAACTTTATAAAACTTACAAAACATACCACAAGTTGGAAATTAACAGGAAATTTATCAGGCTGTCTAATCCACATTCAAGGCAAATAATGTCAGGATAAGGGACAAACCATTGAAGACTGCAATAAGGAGGATATTCTGTGCGTGGAAGGGACTCACTAACACAGGGGCAAGGCAGGGCAAGATTGCGGAGAATCCCCAGATAACCTACAAGTGTGTCAAGTGGACCAATGAACACGTAGGACTCATTAGTGACTTGCCAAGTTGCATCTAAATCAACTTTAGTAGTAGGAGAAAGAGGGGAGTGGTAGAAGGCTGTTTGTGTGACTGGAGGCGAGTGTCCAATGGTGTACCACGGGCATCAGTGCTGGGTCCCTTATTATTTGTGATTCGGAGGTGTGAGTGTTGGGCTGGAGTGGACAAATCTAAAAATAGCATAACACCAGACTATAGTCTAACAGGTTTATTCGACAGCACTAGCTTTCGAAACGCAGCTTCTTCATCAAAATGCGCAACCACGTGATATAACTGATGTTGAGAGATTTTTAACCTTATTATTTGTGGTATTCATAAATGATGCAGCTGTGAATATGGATGAGGGGTGGGGTGTGTAATAAATAAGTTTGGATTTGATACAAAGATTGGCCGGGTTGTTGGCAGTGAGGAGGAAGGCCTTATGTTATGGGTAGATACTGATGGAATGGTCAGATGGGTGGATTAATGACAGATGGAATGTAACCCTGGTAAATATGAGGTGATGCAACTTTGGAAGAAGGAACCAGACAGGGTAGTACTCAATGAATGGCAGCACACTAGAAAGCTCAGAGGGTGCTTCTCCACACATCGCTGAATGTGTCTGCTCAGGTTAATACACAATCTGTGAAAGGCTAGGGGAATATAAACATAGCCTTTATTAATCGAGGCATAGATTATAAGAACTATGCGGAACTTTGGTGACGGCAAGATGGAATACTGTGTGTAGGTCTGGGAACAACATTACAGGAATGATGTGATTGTAGTGGAGGGGGTGCAGAGCAGATTCACCAGGAAGTTCCCTGGGATGGAGCATATCAGCTATGGAGAGAGGCTGGATAACCTCAGGTTGTTTAGTTTGGAGGAGAGAAGGCAGTGAGGTCTGTGATTCAGAAGGGTAGGATTACGAGGTACATGACAGGGTGAATAGACAGCAGCTGTTGCTTTGACTCAAAGCGCCACACTTTTAAAGTGAAGGATTTGCGGTTTAGTGATGATTTGAGAATTGTTTTTCAACCAGAGGGTGTTGGGGTCTGGAATGCACTTCTTGAGAGTGGAGTTGTCATGGTAACCTCAAACCATTAGAAACCATATGGTTGTGCACTTCAAATACTTTAAGATTCACGGCTATGGTCTTGTGTCGGAAAGTGGGCCTAATGTAGACTGTGCTGTATTTCTGGTAGTACAAGAGTCTGTGCTTCTGTGATTGTATGGCTGTGGAAGGTCAATCATTGAGTAGCTTAGGGTAGGAATTGATGGGTTTCTGAAGAAAATCTTAGCAAATTTGTTTAGAGAGAACTTGCAATATTTTCTGGAAATATGTCAATGGCAAAATTAAGAGAAAAAAAGGTGCAGATTTCTTACAGTCTGCTACCAGATAACTGAGGACCAGGAAAGAGCAGAACTGTGGAGCAAATACTTTAGTTATGCCTTCACAGAAGAAAGCAAAACAAAAGGGAAAACTTCCTAGCAATACTAGGGAATTTCAGTTTTGTGAGAAAAATCGAATAGAATGAAAATAGCAACTAAACAGTTTAGAGAAAGTATTGGACTGAAATTAATGGGCATGGACAAAGTCAACAGAGATTTATGACATGGGAATCATATTTGAGAAAGCGGCTTTTAGGAAATTTATGTAGGAGTTATCAGTGCCATGCGAGTGAAATCTCAGAAAGACTTTTGATAAAGCCCCAAGCCTATTGTGCAAATTCGAATCCTATGGGTCTCCGGCTAATATATGGTCATAGATTTAGAATGGGAGAGCTGGCAGGAAACATTGAGTAGGAATAAAACAGTGTTTTATTTTTAAATGGAAGGCTTGGAGGATATTGTAAGGATCGTGTCTTGGGCTCCAGCTATTCCCAATACACATCATATCTTTAGGTGAGGGGCGCAAATGCAATATGCCCAAGTCTGCTGACAGCACCAAACGGTGTCAGCCTGTGAGTGGATGAGGAGGATGTAAAAAAGTTCCAAGGTGATTGAGACAAGTGGAGTGACTGGGCAAATATGTGGTAGATGGAGAGTAATGGGGGAGATGACCTGTTGCGTACTCTGATGGGAACAATAGAATGGCAGCCTCCCATTTGAAAAAGGGGTGTTTGAAAAATGTTGCACTATAAATGAACTTAAGCTGCATTTTTGTTTATTTCTGCGTAGCCCTCAGAGTCCATGTAGGGCAGTGAGTTCTGAAGCCAGAAGTCAATAAAAAGAATGGCATTGGCACGCTGACAATTGTATATAGGCCGAGCAAGTGGGGAACTGTAACTTTGAAAGGAATCTGGATCTCCCTGTACACCAGTCACTGAAAGCAATATTGCAGGAGTAGAAAGCAGGAAAGAAGATAAATGCTGTATTCACCTTCATTTCAGGGGGATTTGAGTACAGGAGTAAATGTATCTTACTGCAGCTGTACAGGACCTTGGTGAGACCCCATCTTGAACATTGTTCAGTATTGTGTGCAGTTTTGGTCTCTTTTCCTAACAGATAACAAACCTGACATTGAGGGAGAGCAGCAAAGGATGTCCAGACTGATCTCTGGGATGACAGACTTGTTGTGGGAGCAGAGTTTGGGGCGACTGGACCTGTATTCCATGGGCTTTAGGAAAATGAGTGAAAATCACAGTAAAATATATAACACTCTGACAGGGCGAGCCAGATTAGAAGCAGACCAGTAAATCACCTGGCTAGAACGTCTAAAACAAGGGACCACAATATTAGGTACAGACAGACCACTTTGCATTGAGATGAGATTAAATGCCTGCACTCGGAGAGTGGCGAACCAGGGGTACTCTCTCCCAGATCAGGCTGTGGAAGTCAAGGGGCTGAATATAAATGAGGATTTCTGGAAACTAAAGGGATAGGGAGAGAGCAGGAGTTTGGTGTGAAGATAGAAGATCAGCTATTATTCCAGGTTGTTCTCCAATAACACAATAACTGTGTTCTTGTGCAACACTGTGTTGTATAAAATCATGCAATATTAATAATGGGGTATATGGAAAAAAGAGGGTAAGTGGGGAACTTCCAAAAATATCAGTAAAAACTAAAAATTAAATTTCGTCTAACACACAATAGGACAGTCTAAATAAATCTTTAAATTGCATGTTGTAATGGAACAGTGCTATAAATGTAACGTTTTCACATGACAGTCACTCACTGGTGCACCGTACCTTTCACCAGAATCTTCACCAGAAAGCGCACAGGGGATGACTAACCATGTGATGCCGATGCCGAATTCCAGTTCTCCCCAAGATTCTCCCCACAGTTTGAAATAAAGTTCTTTCTAAATATAAACTACAATTCCCAGTTTCAGGCTCAGTTTCAAGGCCTGCAGAGTCAATTGCACTCCTGTTTTAGCTGAACACATTGATTGTACCTTTTGTAGATGGAGGGTTTCTGAGGCTGGGTTTGCTGTTCAGCTGGTGCCAGCCAAGGAATCGTGTCACAGTGAACGCCCGTTCACTTTATAGAAAAGGTTCATGAATTGCATTGCAGCCGAATTGTATTTAATCAACACGTGTTATTGGTGAACTGCCTGTACATAGAATGGAGGCGCAAAACGGATGGGCTGAATGGACTACAGCAGTTCTCATTTTATATTTCACAATGTTTAACCATATTCATGGTTATGAATACTGTATGGGGAAAACTGCGTTGAGGAGATGTTCGGCCATTAACTAGAATAGGGAAAGCTCAATGATTTGTATGATGTATTCCTTTCCCGATGCTTCTGTGCAGTTTGTGGGAAAGCTCTGTAAATGTTGTCACAAGCTCTCAGCTGTTAGGAAGGAGGTCTCTGCAGGGTCGACAGGATTGCGTTTCCATTCCCTTTTCTGATAACGAGGCTGGTGCCGGGTGTTCTCTCCGGGTTTATCCTTTAAGACCCTCGGAGCAGTTTGATACAATTGAGTGCCTTGCTTGGCAGATTCAGAGACAATTTATCACATGTCTGTGTGTCTGGAGTCACTTTTAGGCCAGACCAGGAAAGCATGGGAGATTCACTTCCTGAAAGTACATTGGGGAAGGAGATCGACATCTATAATCGACATTGAACACAAGATCACTATTACTGACGCCAGATAATAGATCTCGATATTTTATTAATTGTTTTTAACTTGCACCAGTTGCCAGAGAATTATCCTGGTCTGGATTAGCAATCCAATGACAATTCCACAACAGCGCCATCTCCACATGAGGGCCGATCAAAAACCACACTGAACCGATTATTTCTGTGCTGTTTGATAGCTCTATCAAAAATAACCCCAACCAATTTGGCCATCATGATGGGACTGAGGGCGTGGCAATTGGTCGTGATTGTAATTATTCCCTTCTTAGGGGATGGGACATAGTTGAGTATTTACCCACATTGCCAAGGAGTTGTCAGAGTTGGAGCTGGAATGAAACAGCTTCCTCAGGGACACGGCTTGTTGTGTAGCAAAAATCCTCAGTCCTATTGCAGGAATGGTGTCAGGGCCAAATGCCTTTGTCGTACCTACAGTGTCCAGCTGTTGCTTCATATCACGTGCAGTGAATTGAATTGATTGAAGACAGGCATCTGTGATTCTGAGGGTATCATAGTGAGGGTGAGGTGGGTAATCAACTCAACACTTCTGGCTGAGGATAGTGCAGATACTGAATCTTTTACATGGATGCACAAGGAAGTTTCATTATTTAGGATGGGGATATTTGTGGAGTCCTCTCCTCCAGTACGTTGTTTGATGATCCATCGACTTTTGTGCATGGATTTGACAGGACGACAGAGCTTATATCTGATTTGTTAGTCTTGGGATCATCTCTCTCTCTGTATCAGATGTTAGTTCTGCTCTTCGTAGTGTAACCAGTCAAGTGCGGTAGCTTTAATGGATTGTCCTCAGGTTTAGGTACACGTGATGCCAACCCAACCATGCTCACCCACACTCGTCACTGACCCATGGATCAGCTTGATGGAAATGGTAGGCGGATGGACTATCCTGGGGGAAATGTTACAGATTGTCATTGAAATCTACAGCATCAGATGATAACCAAGTCTTAGCTGCAATATCTCCAATTCAATTCTCCTGACTGCTCCCCCCCACCCCCCCCCCACCCCAGTTCGCACTGAGACCTATTCACCCATCAGCCCTGTACTCAGTGACCCACTCTGGTTTCTAATGTGGAAATACTTCCATTTTCATATTCTCATTCTGCTGGAAGTCTTTCCTTGGGGTCACGCCTCCAATTTGTTACATGAACAATATCCATCTAAGGTACTAATCTGAATCTTTTCTTTTCAGTCATGTCATCTTCTGTATTTGAAGTGAATGTGTTTCCTTCTGTTTTTCTCCCTGACCATGAATCAGAGCTCTGCAGTATCAGTGATACCAGCCTTATGCAGTTTCAGAGTCAAGGAACTTGTCACCATGCGTTACTGTTCAGTTCCCAGTGTATGGCGCTCCATGTTGGACAGGATGTTTGGGCATCTTTGACAATATGTCATTGGAAATTGTTCAAAAACAGAAATTGCTGAAGAGATTGTGAAAGCTGTTGCAGAATTTTCTGGAATGAATGCAGAGTTAAACTTTCAGGTCCAGTGAACCTTCTATAATTTTTTTAAATTTTTATTTCCAGTATCCATAATTATTTGTTTAATTGAAAAATCGATCTGTGACTATTCATTTCTGGAGAAACTCAGCAGGTCTGTCAACATCTGCAGAGAAAGAGAAACAGAGTTAGCGTTTCCAGTCCAGTGTGACAATTCATCAAAACTGAATACAATTGCAAAATGGTCTTTTAATCCCTTGCCAGATGTGGAGGATGGGTTGCAGGGAAAAGAGTGTGTGGCAAAAGAAAAACGGGCTTTTAGCAGTGGTGAACGAGAAGATTCTGTATAACGGGTCGAATTTAAAGTGTGAATGGGGAAAAGGGGTTCTCTCTATTGAATGCAGAAAAAGAAGACACAACCACACAAAGTCATATGGAGGCCAGGAGGGAGAATGTTGACCATGTGGTATTATATAACTCTGGCCACAGTTACGTTTTCACTGTCGTGATTATCACCCCCTTTAGAATAAGGAATTCAGGTGCTTGACTTCTTATTGGCACTAGTAAGCATTTCATGCTGCCTTAGTATTGTAATATGGAGAAAAACAAATCACAGTATGAAGTTTGGGCTGAGTGTTGGTTACCTGTAATTTTTAATATTGCTTCAATTTTGCAGTGCTTATCTTTAAACGCTTGTTCTTGAAGTTAGCATCAAATGGAGTGTAGGATGTTGAGGAGCGACATTATAGAAACTTATAAAATCATGAGAGGTATGGATAGGGTGAATAGTCAAGATCTTTTTCCACAGGATAGGGGAAACCAAACATAGAGGGAATAGGTTTAAGGTGAAAGAGGGTAGATTTAAAAGGGACTAAAGGGCAGCGTTTTTACACAGAGGGCGGTGGGGGTATGGAATGAGCTTCCAGAGGAAGAGTGGGAGATGCAAGGACAGCTACAACATTTAAAACTCATTTGGACAAACATATGAATGGGAAACATTTTAATGCACATGGACCTAATGAAAACAGATAGGACTAGTATAGTTTGGAAAACCTGGCAAGCATGGACATTTAGAAAAGCTTCACACAGTGTCAGTGTGGTTTTGTGAAAGGGAAATGATATTTTGCCCTGTAAAACCATACAAAGTATTTCTGGAGATGCCTGAAAATGTAACAACGGACTTGATAAAGGGGATCTGGTGGACACGAGGCTTTCCAAAGATTTTCTACAAGGTATGACAAAACAAAAGTTCTTACACAAAACAGAAGCTCCAGGACATCGGATACTGTATTAACATGGGATGATGATTGTTTAACGCAAAAATCGGACAGTCAGGATTAATGGATCTTTATGGTAAAGGTTTATCTGCTGGAGTACCAGAAATATCAGCCTGATGGCATCAGTTATTTGCAATCTATGCTGACAGCCTGAAGGAGGGAGCTGAGTGCAATATACATCCGAGTTTGAGGATGACACTGAGAATCAAAAGGCAGGCTGTTATTTAAAGGAGAGGACTTCCAGAAAAGGAACAGTACAAAGGCTTTGGAGTCTTCCTGTGTATGAAACATAAAGTCAGCATGCTGATGCAGCAAGTAACTTGGTTGGTACATTAGACAGTTTCCTGGGATGAAAGGGTTGAGTTATTGAGAATCTCTAAAATGGTGAGATGATAATTCATTGGGGATTAAATGAATGAGGAGTGATAATGCTGAAACCTACAAGACACAGAAGGGGTTGAAGAAGGTAGATGTTGAGAAGTTGTTTCCATTCTTGATCAAAGTGTCGAACTTGAGGACATAGATACTGAATAAGGAACATCGATTTCAATCTGAGATGCAGAGTCATGGCTTCTCTCCGAAGGTAGTGAATGTCTGGAACTCCCTAACCCAAGAGGTGTGGAGAGATATAAGGAGTCGATAAGGTAGTGGAGCTGAGGTCTGGGGTAGATCAGCAACGTTCTTATTAAATGACAAGGTTAGCTTGAGGGGCCTACTCCTGTTCCTATTTATTAATTTCACATGTCATGCTTTTGGAAAGTAATGAGTTATTTTGCTGGAAATCGTGTTGTACAATGTTGCATTCAGGGAGAGCAGAGGATTTGTTGTTTTAACCCTGGGTGGGGTATATGGCTGTATTCCCAGCGTATCTGGGTCTGCAACATGACCCATATCTGGAACAGAAGTTACAGAGAGGGGAAGCCTGGAAACAGAGACTGGGAGTTGGCGTGGTGGTCACTTCCTGATCCAGCCTGGATTTTGCAAGTACATTTTCAAAACTACACCAAACCATCGGAGTGGCCTCGATCTGCCCCTGTTCAGTAGTTCCGAGGGCTAAGTGGAACATCAGCACATAGGGCTGAGGGACATAAGTGGGCCATTCGGCCCTTTCACACTACTCCACCAGTAAATAAGGTCATGGCTCATCTCATTGTGATCCCAGCTGCACGTTTCTTTCCATGCACCATTATCCCTGATTCACCTGTCCACGGAAAATCAGACAAAGCCAGCTTCGATATAATATAAAGATCCAGCCATCCCAAAATTCTGGGAAAGAGAATTCCCACTTGACTGAAATCCCACTTTGTGCAGTTCTCCTAATTCCTGCTCTGACGGAGGTTGGAGCATGTCACTGTTTCCTTTTCTCGTCCCACTCTTCCATTGCTCACATCAAATTTTAAATGTAGCTGAAAATGTGTTGCTGGAAAAGCGCAGCATGTCAGGCAGCATCCAAGGAGCAGAAGAATAGACGTTTCAGGCATAAGCCTTATGCCCGAAACGTCGATTCTCCTGCTCCTTGGATGCTGCCTGACCTGCTGTGCTTTTCCAGCAACACATTTTCAGCTCTGATCACCAGCATCTGCGGTCCTCACTTTCTCCTCGAAAATTTTAAATGTAACCAGGTTGGTGATATGGCCGATGATAAAGTTCTCAGACCGAGTCAGGTTCAGTGATAGGAACAAGTCAGGCAGATTTATTTAGTCAGCCACAAGTAACTAACAGAACTAATGGATGCGCATGGTGGATCTGTGGTTAGCACTGCTACCTCCCATCACCAAGTAGCTGCGTTCAATTCCAACCTCGGGCAAACCTCTATGTGGATTTTGAACATTCTTCCCATCTCTGTGTGGGTTTACTCCCAGTGTTCCAGTTTCCTCCCACAGTCCAAAGATGTGCAGCTTAGAGCGGATTGGCCATGCTAAATTGCCCAAAGTGCCCAGGGATGTGTAGGTTAGATAGGTTAGTGATGGGAAATGCAGGGTTACATGGATAGAGTAGGGGGGAAGGTCCGGGGGGGCGGGGGGGGGGGAATACTGTTCCGAGGGTCAATGTGGACTTGATGGACAGAATGTCCTGCTTCCACACTGTAGAGATTCTATAAAAACAACAAGAAGTTTGGACAATGCAAACACCCAGTGGGTATCTATCTGATCACTCTCCTCTAGGTTTTGTATGTTTCAATAAGATCGCCTCTCATTCCAAGAGTAACCTGTTAAAGCCTTCATAATATAAGACAATCATCCCTGGAGTACATGAAGTGAAACATATCCGAACTGCTTCCAATTTAATTATATCCTTTCTCGGGCAAGGAGACAAAAATAATCTCACACACAGATGAAGTTATTTTTTGTTTTCTCAATGGTAAGAGTATTTGGAACTCTCTTCCCTGCAGAGAATTGGAGGCAGAGATATTGAATATGTTTGAGGCATAGACAGAAGGTTCATAAATAATAACGGAGTCAAGGATTATTGGGAAATGGCAGGAATGTGCAGTGTTGGGGAAATGCTGACAGTGGTACAAAATCACACTGCTCCAGAACAACCAGGAATATAATGCAAAATGAAATGATAATATTGATAAAATTTTAGGGGAAATCCAATCCAGGTGGTGATCTGGAAGGCCTGCTTTGTTGCACTCTGCATCACAGCACGGGCAAAGTGGTTCCCTCACCCACTCCATCCAGCCCTTTATTTAAAATGCTTAGTTTTGGAAAGTTTTGAGAGTTGATAGTTGTAGTAGTCTTAGTTTGTGTAGTTTGTAATCTTTATGAGACTTTGTTTCTTAATGATCAGTAATTCGAGTTCTTCCTCTCTCGAATTCAAATGTTGCTACAGTGTGTTCTGGATAATTATGTGCTTAAATGGTGTACCTGGAACATTAAGAGGAGCCATTGGCCAGAAAAGAGGAAAAAATTACTTTCTAGTCTTAAATAAAGAGGGTGGATGTTGTTCTATTGCAAGAGATGCACCTTGATGACAAGGAATATTTGACATTACAGCAGGTCTGGTTTGATCGGGTTTATTTCTCCTCTTTTAATACTTCGAGGAGGGGAGAAGCCATAATGAATTTAAAAAATCTTCCATTTAACCTAGTAGTTTGTATTTGACTCTCACGGGAGGCTCATAATCCCCAAAGCCTTGAACTATGGTAAATAATACAGTATTTTGAATGTTTATTGACCCCCTGGCGCATCCTCTTAAAATCTGGTAGATGCATTTTCCAAATTCAGATATCTTGCATCGTGGCACATAATTGTAGGAGATTTCAACTGTCTTATGGACCCCACAGTGGACAGAATGTCCAAAGGTGCTCCAATACCCTCGCTATAATGTAAGCAATTAGTGGATTTGTGTACAGAACTAGAGCTGGTGGATGTCTGGAGGCAGATCCACATCACAAGCAGGTATTTTATTTTCTTCTTTAACAGGCAGAAATGCCACACGAGGATTGATATCTTCCCCATCCCTGCAACAATCTTAGATTCGGTGGCATCCTACACAATTGGAAATATTACCATTCCTGACCATACAGCAGTATACTTATGATTAAGAGCAATATAGCAGGTTCGAGACATTGGCGAATGCATCCCTTTATTGTTAAGACTAGTTAGTTCATGGAATATTTTGATTAGATTACTTACAGTGCAGAAACAGGCCATTCGGCCCAACCGACCCGCCGAAGTGCAACCCACCCAGACATATTCCCCGACATTTATCCCTTCACCTAACACTACGGGCAATTTAGCATGGCCAAATCACCTTACCTGCACATTTTTGGACTGTGGGAGGAAACCGGACCACCCGGAGGAAACGCACGCAGAATGCGTAAACTCCACACAGTCAGCCAACGGAGACGGGAATTGAACCGGGGTCTCTAGCACTGTGAGGCAGCAGTGCTAACCATGGTGCCACTGTGCCGCCGGGCCACCCACTGCAATGATTTCAGATCTTTCTCAGCCATTAATTCAGATTCAACCAGTAACACATCCACTCTATGGGAAATTGCTAAGGCTTATGCCAAGGGAATAATTATTCCTTAGGATGCAGCAGAAGGGGGAGCAGGAAAGCTGGCTTGAGGCACAGCTGAGGGCAGCCAAGAGTACATACTGTGATTGACCTTCAGTGGCTAAGCTGCAGAGGATCACAATGCTTCGGTCTGCAGTGAATTCCACACTCACACAGACAGCCAAGAAGGAAATTACTTTTGCAAAACAAAGGCTGTTTTAACAGGTATTCAGTCTATCTTGCCAGGAAAATGAGCGCCCCTCTCAAGCCGTTACCTCAATTAGGGAAGGTAGTGGGATCCTTACCTTCAATTCCAAAATATTAATGCCTCCTGTCCGAGATTTTTCTCCGAATTATTTTAGACTGAAAATTTTGGATTAAGATAGATTAAGATGGAGTCATTTTTCAAGAACCTGGGTCTTCCAGGAGTAACCCCTGAATAATTGTTGTGCTTTAATGCACCATTGTCAGCGCAGGAGGGTGTGAAGCAGCTTCAGAATGTAAAGGTGCACGTTCCTGACGTATTTCCTAGTGATTTTTAAAAATAATTTATAAACCTATTGTCAGGGCTGATGTTGAACATGCTCCATCACTCATACAGTCACGAACCCCTCCCTCCATCCTTAAGAGAGACTCACATCTCTCTGATAGTGAAGAAATGAAGACCCTGGAAGATTGTGCTTCTTACCCTCCAATCTCACTTTTAAATGTTGGTTTCAAAATCCTGTCTGAGACCCGTACAATCAGGTTGGAAACTTTGCTGCCTTCCATTGCCAAAGAGGACCAAACAGGCTTTGTAAAGGGCCGCAGAGATCTTCCTACAATGTTAAGAATTTACTCAATATGATCCAAGAGTGTCAACAACAACAATCTCTTTAGATGAGAGAAGGCATTTGATTGGGTTGAGTGGCCGGATCTCTTCTGTACATTAGAACGGTTTGGTCTACGCAAGGTTTTATCAAGTGGGTGAGGGTCCTTTACCGTGATCCTCTGGCTGTGGTTCTCACTAATGGTGTGCCAACCAGCAATAGTAATATTTCTCCAGGCAACCGACAAGGTTGACACCTTTCATCATTGTTGTTTACGTTGGTGATTGAGCCACTGGCGGAGGCCAGCCGTTAGGATGCCAACATATCTGCCCCAGAAGTGGGATAGAAGTCACGAAACATTACATTGTATGCAGATGAGGGTCTTATGTTTTTGTCAAATCCCGCAATTTCGGTAGTTCGTGTGTTGCAATGCATTACTTCGCCTGTTGTCTTTCCGGGCGATAAGATTAATTTTACAAAGTTGGAGGCCATGCCTATGGGAGGTCTTAGGGAAATACCTGATACTGAGGCCAAATCCTGGTTTCCTTTTAAATGGTCACGGGGGCGGTTTCCCTATTTCAGTATATCCATTACATCTGTCTTTGATCATTTATTTAACGCGACCTATGTCCATTTGTTTGACAAAATTAAGCAAGACCTTCAAAGATGGGAGGCATTTCCAATATCCTGGCTAGGTCGGACAGCTGTTATTAAAATGAATATCCTTCCTCATTCGCGAAACCCTGTGTAAATGCTTCCTTTGACGTTTCCCAGACAGTTATTTCAGAAACATAATGGCTTGTTTAGCTCTTTTATTTGGCATCATAAGCATTCTATATCAAGCTAACAAAATTGCTGCTGCCCCAAGGATTGTGGGTGGTAAATCTCCATAATTAAAAGCAATCAATTAAGTTTTTTTCATCGTATGTTCATGTCTGGGCGGCTGAGGACTCGGCATCAATACGGCTAGACATTGAGCCCTCTCAGATAAAGTGAACCCTTATTGCTCTGTTGTTCTTAGATTAAAATGACAACATTTATGGAGTATTGTCATAAACGAATGATTATCAATACTGTTAAAACTTGAAGGAGGGCAATACAGCCCTCATGTTTCTTACCCCTATAATTGGTATACCGGGCTGTCAACTGGGGATAATGGATTCCAGGTTTAATCTGTGGGCAGCCAGGGGTGTGCCTTGCATGCAAGATTTACAATTAGTAGAATCCCTACAGTGTGGATACAAGCCCTTGGGCCCAGCAAGTCCACTTCGACTCTCTGAAGACGCACCCAGACCCATTCCCCTACCATCCTATATTTACCCTGACTAAAGCCCAAACCTACACATCCCTGAACACTATGAATGATTTATCAAGAGCCAATTCATCTAACCTGCACATGTTTGGACTGGGGGAGGAAGCCCAGACAGACACAGTTAAGAATATATGAACTCCATACAGCCAGTCACCCAGGGTTGGAACCAAACCCGTCACCCTGGTGCGGTGAGTCAGCAGTGCAAACCATTGAGCCACCACGTGTTACTTGAGGGAGAAACACTGATATCATTTGATCAAATAACTCGTAAGTATGCACTACCTAGTAGACACCGCTTCTGTTTTTGTTCCAGATTAGAGATTTGATTAAAAAACACAATTTTAACAGACACTTATAGATCCAATACAGAGAAGCAGGTGATTATTGTAAAGAATACACTCCCTGTCAGTTCCCTGTATCATTTTTTGGTGAGTGTCCCCTCAGACAACACTGTGCAGCTTCGTGACGTCTGTGCGAGGAAGTTGGGGGTTTAGATCTTTTCGGAGATATGGGAGGATATTTGTGAAAATGCTCGAAGGATTTTGATCTGTAATAGGACCCATTCCATGCAGTTGAAAATTCTTCATAGGTTCTGTCTGACCCAAGATTTTCTCCCAAAATTCAAAGTGGGATTATCCTACAGTGTGTCCTAAATGCAGAATGACTACAGGCACTCTTACTCATTGCATGTGGTCCTGCTGCAGGCTTTGTATATATTGGAGCACTGTGTTAGGTGTGGTAGAGTGGGTCTTGGGGACGGAATTGGAGATCGACCAGGTTTCTCTTTTCCTGGGCCTGCCCAGATGTACATGGGAAAAAAATTATGTCCTTACTTTCCATTCTAGGAAAGATATTCTGTTGCGTTGGATGTCTGAAAACTCCACGGGTCTGTTGGGTCTTTGTAAGCTCATCATGGAGAATATTCTTTTGGACTTTCTCACCAGCATGGTGCACCAAAAAACAGAGGTTAATATAAGTCATAGTGTCATAGAGATGTACAGCATGGAAACAGACCCTTCGGTCCAACCCAACTATGCCGACCACATATCCCAAACAAATCTAGTCCCACCTGCCAGCACCTGGCCCATAACCCTCCAAACCCTTCTTATTCATTTACCCATCCAAATGCCTCTTAAATGTTGCACTTGTATCAGCCTCCCCGCCATCACCTGGCCGCTCATTCCATATATGTACCACCCTATGTGTGAAATAGTTGACCCGTAGTTCTCTATTGTATCTTTCCCCTTTCACCCTAAACCCATACCCTCTCATTCTGGACTTCCCGACCCCAGGGAAAAAACTTTACCGATTTACCCTATCCATGCCCCTCATAATTTTGTAAACATCTATAATGTCAACCCTCAGCCTCCGAAGCTCCAGAGAAAACAACCCTAGTCTGTTCAGCCTCTCTCTATAGCTCAAATCCTCCAACCATGGCAACATCCTTGAAATATTTTCTGAACCCTTTCAAGTTTCACAATATCTTTCCAATAGGAAGGAGACCAGAATTGCATGCAATATTCCAACAGTGGCCTAAACAATGTCCTGTACAGCCGCAACATGATCTCCCAACTCCTGTACTCGGTACTCTGGCCAATAAAGGAAAGCATACAAAAAGCCTTCTTCACTCTCCTATCTACCTGCGACATCACTTTCATGGAGCTATGAATCTGCACTCCAAGCTCTCTTTGTTCAGCAACACTCCCTGGGACCTTATCATTAAGTTTATAAGTCCTGCTAAGATTTTCTTTCCCAAAATGCAGCACCTTGCATTTATCTGAATTAAACTCCATCTGCCATTTCTCAGCCCATTGGCTATTTGTTCAATCTGAGGTGACCCACTTCGCTCTTCACTACACCTCCAATTTTGGTGTCATTTGCAAACTTACTAACTGTACCTCTTATGCTTGCATCCAAATCATTTATGTCAATGACAAAAAGTAGTGAATCCGGCACCGATCCTTATGGCATTCCACTGGCCACAGGCCTCCAGTGTGAAAAACAACCCTCCACCACCACCCTCTGTCTTCTACCTTTGAGCCAGTTCTGTATACAAATGGCTAGTTCTCCCTGTATTCCATGAGATCTAACTATGCCATTCAATCTCCCATGGGGAACCTTATCAAAACCCTTACTGAAGTCCATATAGATCACATCTACCCCTCTGCCCTCATCAATCCTCTTTGTTACTTCCTCAAAAAACTCAATCAAGTTTGTGAGACATGTTTTCTCATTAACAAAGCCATGTTGACTTTCCCTAATCAGTCCTTGCCTTTCCAAACATATGCACATCCTGTACCTAAAGATTCCCTCCAACAACTTGCCCACCACCAACGTCAGGCTCACTGGTCTATAGCTCCCTGGCTTGTCCTTAACACCCTTCTTAAACAATGGCACAACGTTAGCCAACCACCAGTCTTCCGGCACCTCACCTGTGACTATGCATATTGCAAATAGCTCAGCAAGACGCCCAGCAATCACTAATCTAGCTTCCCATAGAGTTCAAGGGTACACCTGATCAGGTACTGGGGATGTAGCCACCTTTACCCGTTTCAAGACATCCAGCACTTCCTCCTTTGTAATGTGGACATTTTACAAGGTGTTACCATCTATTTCCCTACATTTTATATCTTCCATATCCTCTTCAACAGTAAATACTTGTTTGCACAATACTTGCTTAATATCTCCCCCATACTTCCTGTGCTAAGAAGAATATTCTGTTGCCCCCCCCTCCCCCTCCCACCGGATCTGTTGGGTCATTGTAAGCTCGTCATGGTGAATATCCCTTTGGACTTTCTCACCAGTATGGTGCACCGAAAAGCAGAGATTTATATAAGATATGGCAACCCTTTTTGGATTACAGCAATACAGGCTTATCTGCCACTCCAAAAAGGGCTTTTATATAGCCATGACGATATTGTCTAATGAATCACATGTGAAGTATTATGAATGTATGAATGTGTATTAGTTAATGCTCTCGAAGAACGAAAGCTATCATTTTGTTATGCTGAGCCGTATTATTTATTTATCATTTATTATTTATTTTTGTTTTTCGTCTGTTAGTTTAGAGACTTTAACTTACTTTGTATATATATGCACATGGGTTTAATTTTGTTCAGTTATTAGAGTTGATTTGTTATTGGTTTAATATAATAATAAAAAAAATTTTTCAATAAAAAAATGGTTAAAAAATTAAAATGCTAACATTGATAGATTAGAGTCCCAATTAACTCTCATTAGAGTTTATGGTGGTTTATGTTGAAGGTCCCCACACGGGTGATGCGGTGAGGTTGAGAGAGCATCCCCTTCATTGTAACCTCAGTCAGTGTGTGGTATTGAACCTGCGCAGGTGGCCTCCCTCTACATCACAAACCAACCATCCAGCCAACTGAGTGGGAGACTGTGTAACAGTTACACACATAATCAGTTACAGACAAAGGGCAAGAGAAATTTTAATGACAAGGAAAAAGATATATTTGAGATAAAAATGTTCTGTGTTAGAAATTGTATTTTATAATGAGACAAGTGTTTGGAAGCTGTCTTTGGCTGAATACAATAAGGTGGACAAGTGAAATAACCTGAATGACTAATTGTGATTGGATATCGATAACCATAACAGCCAGAAACCCTAAGCACCTTACTATACATCAAAGAAGTTTCAGAAATGACAGCCAGACTACTAAGACCCCTCGGATTCCTAGTAACACACAAACCCACCAACACTCTCAAACAAAACCTAACAAACTTGAAAGAGCAAGTACAACCCATGTACAAAACCAAGGTCATCTACAAAATTCCATGCAAGGACTGCCGCAAACACTACGAAGGACAAACAGGAGGAAAGTTAGCCACCAGGATACACGAACACCAGCTAGCCACAAAAAGACACGACCCTCTCTCCCTTGTAGTCCTACACACGGATGAAAAAAAACACCATTTCGACTGGGACAACACGTCTATCCTGGGACAGGCTAAGCAAAGACGTGCCATAGAATTCCGAGAGTCCTGGCACGCCAACCCCAATGATATAAACAAGCACATAGATCTAGATGCCATCTATCAACCCCTCAGAAAACGAACAGAAATGACATCACCACAAACCCCAGGAACCCCATCCAGGAGAAAAATATAAATAGAAAGCAGGAGACAACAGCTTCGCTTCACTTGGAGGTCGCCACTGATGATGTTACCTAGCCAGGTAATGAAACGTCTGGATATCAAACCTACAGCTCAGTGAGCAAACCTACACCATAAACCTCAACCTGAGCTACAAACCTTCACAAACATTTCATAACCATAAAATAAGTGCATGTTTTTGATTGGTCTGTGGAAAGCATGCTGACTGTTGCAAGAATTTATAAAGCAGATGAAATAGATAGTACGGAGAGTCCGTCCCCTTGGGAAATGCCTTCTGAACACGTGCTATACGAAACCCGGGATATAAAGTGTCTGAAAACCATCTGCTCGGTAACAGGAACCTGGGGGTTGAATGACTGAAAGTTCCTGTATCATGGAGCTGAGAAAACCACCAGATCACACCCAAACATATTGAATGTTGAAGCATATTTGAAGTACTGAATCCTAATGATGGATTTTAATTGTGTATGATTTGAAAAACGTACATCTCTACTCCATCCTCTTACATGTTACACACTGGGGCACAGCCGTTATCCTGAAACTGGGAATAAGTTGGAACATTATATGGAACGCTCCATAATTGGCATTCTCCAGAATATTCCATAACTATATGGGGGGGCATTAGAAAGGCTAGAGAGAAAGAGAGGGAAGTAGCTGTATGTAATATTGAGAGTGGTGGAGCATGAGCCTTGTTTGGGGGTCAGTGCTATAACAGACATACAGTGAGTGTGAGCGAGCAAATAAAACATGGTGACCTGCATTGTGGGTGGGCCGGTGGCACAGTGGTTAGCGCTGCTGCCTCACAGGGCCAGAGACACGGTTCAATTCCCGATTCAGGCGACTGACTGTGTAGAGTTTGCACATTCTCCCTGTGTCTGCGTTCCCTCCAAAGATGTGTAGGTCAGGTGAACTGCCCATGCTAAATTGCCCACAGTGTTAGGTGAAAGGGGTAAATGTAGGGGAATGGGTGGGTTGGGGGTCGGTGTGGACTTGTTGGGCTGAAGGGCCTGTTTCCACACTGTAAGTAATTTAGTCTTATCCTGACAGAGTGGGGAAGGTTATTGATGCTTGTCCTGTTTTGCTGGACATTTCTTCAGACCGCATATACTGCACTGAGGTAGGTGGCGAGCTCAGACCAGGCTCAGTGTGTCTGGTAATGTGATCCCTCTGGGAACAGAATGGTCCCTTTTTGTACTAGCCCATCCACCAGGACCTCCGTGCTGCTGCTGCTGCTGTCGACAAACCGTGGTCTGATTTCCCCTTAGCTGCCATGCTCGGGGTAAACTGTGCAGGGCAGTTCCAAACTGAAAAAGTGCAATCGTGTGCCCCTTGGCCTTTTAAAGATGGTCCCAGGATCAGCGATCACAGAATATCCAGGGGCATCCGGGCGATGGTGAGTACCTCCAGTCATGATGGGTGGGAGAATCGGGCTGGCATTGAATGAGAGGGACACTAAAGCGTGGGATGGATAGTTAATGAGATGAGTTTCGTAAGATAGCACCAGGAAACTAGCTTGGCCTTGTGCATATAACCACTTTGTCACACTCAATGAAAATGTCACTGAAACAGTTTTTTGTTAGATTCAGCCCAGTGAGGCGAAGACTCTGCTGTCCTCACTCCCAGTTACAAAGCTGCAGAACAAATGCTCATCCAAAACTCTCCATCGCCTGAACTCACAGCAATATCCCTTTCACTTATAATTCTTCATAATACTGACCCGTGTTGCATGATACTATCAGAATGTCTTCATTTCAGCATTCTGAAACCTGTGAACATATCCTTCCATGACATTTTTTCTCAGTCTCCCCCACTCTGCCTCCACTCCAAAACACACTCATTTACAGTCATACTGCACGAGACTGCCAATATGGCTGGCCATTTGGCCCAGCTGGTCCATGCCAACCAAGATGTCCATCCACACTCACCCCATTTCCTTGCCCTTGCTCTGTATCCCTCTAAACTTTACCTATCTGTGTATTTGTCCAAGTGCCTTTTCAATATTGTTATTGTACCCACCTCAATCACTTCCACTGGCAGCTCAGTCCATATGCATACCACACTCTGTGTAAAAAATTTGCCCTTCAGGTTCCTTTTTACATTTTCTTTTCCTTTCCAAACGTTAATGGACGTCCTCGATTCCCCTACCTTAGGAAAAAATTAGAAGTATTCACCCCATGCACGCCTGTCATGATTTTATAAGAGTTACACTTCTATAAGAACCCTCTCAGTTTCCTACGCTGAAAAGAAATAAGTTCTAACCTGTCCAACCTCTGCCTATAACTTAGAGACTTTAGCCCAGGAAACATCTTTATAAATTTCTTCTACGCTCTCTCTCGTTCAACAATATCCTTTCGACAGCAAGGTGAACAAAACTGAGCATAATAATTCAACTGCAGCCTTACCAACATTCTGTACATCTATACTCAATGTGCTGTTGAAGGCCAGTGTGCCAACAGCCTTTTTCACTATCCTGTGTATCTGTGACTCAAATTTCAGATAACCATGCACCTGATCTCCAAAGTCCTTTTGTTCCACTACACTCCTTAAGACCCTCTCATTCATCATTAAACTCCAACCAAAATGCAAGACATCCCACTTATCTATATTAAACGCCATTTGCTATTTCTCAGCCCACTTCCTCAGCTGACCAGGGTACTGCTGCAATTTCTGATAACGTTCCTCATTTAAACTATGCCTCCTAATTTAGAGTCATCTGTAAACTTACTAACCTCGCATTGTGCACTCTGGTCCAAATCATTGATATAGACAACAAACAGCAATGGGCCCAGGACTGACCACTGAGGCACTCCACCAATCACAGGCCTCCAGTCCGACAGCATACCTCCACCATAGCCATTTGCTCATAACGTCAAGCCAATTGTGTCGCCAATTTGCCAGTTTACATTGAGTCCATGTGATCTCACCTTCCAGAGCGGCCTACCATGTGGAACCTTATCAAAGGCCTTACTGAAATCCATATAGACTATGTCCACCATCCTGCCCTTGTCAACCTTCCTAGTCACTTTCTCAAAAACTGTAATAAAATTTGTAAGGCATGATCTGCCACGCACAAAGCTATGCTGACTGCTCCAAGTCAAACTCTGTCTTTCCAAATGCATGCATATCTTATATCTCAGAACCTTCTCAAGCGGTTTACCGAAACCAGATGTGAAGCTTACTGGTCTATATTTCCCAGGCTTTTCTTTGCAGCCGGTCTTGAATAAGGGCACACTTGTTACCCCCCCCCCCCCCCCCCTCCCCCCCCCCCACCGCCGACCCCCCACCAGTCTTCCGGGACCTTGGCCGCTGAACTGTCTTCTCTCGCCTCTTACAGTGTTCTTGGATATATCTGGTCAGGACCAAAAGGTTTATCTGACTTTATGCATTCTAATATGTCCATCAGCACCTCTACTGTGATATGGACTGTACCAAGATATGCCAACTAACCTTTCAAAGGTCACAGGTCTTCATGTCTTTCTTCATGGTAAACAAAGAGGGGAAATTGAGAACTTCACCTATCTCTTGAGGTTTTACACATGTATGCCCATTTTGGTTTTGAAGACGTCCTATTCTCTCTCTGGATGTTCTCTTTCCTCTACTGAATTTGGATTTACATTAATCTGCTCAGCCAAGGCTAACTCATACCCCCTTTTTGCCCTGCTGATTTCCTTCTTCAGTTAGCTCCTGTATCCCCTGTGTACCTCCAGGGATTCCCTTGGTCCCAGCTGCCTGTACCTGAGTCACACTTCCTTTTTTCTGGTCAGAGCCTCAATATCTCTCATCATCCAGGGTTCTGTCTTCCAGCCTCACTTTCCCTTTATCCTCACAGGGACATATAGACCTTGAACTCGAGATATCGCACTTTTGAAGCCCTCCCACTTCTCCGGAATCCTTTTACCTCAATACAAACTACTCCATCAACCCCTGCAATCCCCTGTCTAATTCCAACAAAATACGCCTTGCCCCAGTTTAGAACTTGAATCTGTGGACCAACTTTGTCCCTAACTACTTTAAAATTAATACAGCTCCAATCACTTCCTGAGTAGGACCTTCTACATGCTGCTTGTGGAAGCTTTCCTGAACGCACTTAACAAATTACGTTCCATCTAAGTTCTTAACCCTCTGGAAGTCCCAGTCTATGTTAGGAAAATTAAAATCACCTATTATGACAACCCTATTGCTCCTGCAAGTCTTGCCATCTCCCTGCATATTTGTTCCTCTAATTCCCATTGATTATTTGGAGGCTTATTGTGCAACCACTATAACATCACCATCCCCCTCTTACTTCTTTGCACCATTCACAAAACATCATGGGATATTATCTCAGTTACTTCAACTTTAAATACTAGAGTGATGTGTGCCTTCATCAGAACTATTGGTATTTAAATTGTTTCCATTTACATCTCTTCCTCGCAATGATTTTCACATTCGCAGCATCCCTTGTCAAGGTACAGTGGATATATGGAGCTGTAAATGGATGGGAGCTGCACATCCTGTCACCTTCAGCATTGGTTACATGTTTCCCCACACTGGGCAGTGATCTAATAAGTGTTACTGAACAATGCAACAGCCTGGGTTTATATATGAATGAACCAGTGCAGTCTGCACAGCTCCCCATGCTGGACATTTAGCCCAGGATTATAGATCCAGCATTGGTGTGGGCGGCACAGAGTTCCATTCTGGATATTGCTGGGTTGCATTCAGCAGTACACTAGCCGGATCTACACAGTGCTTCATCCTGAAAGTATAATGGATGGGCTGGTTATGTGATTTGGATTACGAATGTGAGAGTACTAAACATCTGGCAATACCTTTATTTTGAGTTTTCATTCTTGTGATTGGACCCTTCAAATCCTGATTCATCCTGTTAGACCCATCCTTCTGGATGAGTCATGGTGAGTGTTGTTGCAGCATCTGAGTCTGCAACATGACCAACAGTACCAATAAAAGGAGCAGAGGCTGCAGAGAGCGGACTCTCCCTATAATGGAATGAGGGAATCGCATTCAGATCAGCCGCGGTCTTAGTGAATGTTGGGGCAGGATTGAACAGACCACTAACGCAACTAACTCATATATTTCTGTTTGTTCCAAGCAAGCTCCCCTTCTCTTCCAGTGTCCCATACTGGCAGAGAGGGAGTCACCTCCTGCTGTCCTTGTATAACAGGATGCTGGGGCCTCATTAACCTCCAGATTTCCCTGTGCCCCAGTTTTGAGCTCTGAGTGACTCCCTCCTGTCCCTGTGTCCCAGTCTCAAGCAGTTCAATTACTGCATCCTGTTCCTGTGTCACAGTCTCAAGCAGTTGAGTGACTGCCTCCTGTTTCTGTGTCTCAGTCTTGGGCAGTTGAGTGACTGCCTCATGATCCAAGGTTTGCGAAAGTAAATGTCCTCCTCCTGCTACTGAGTAACAGGTTCCAAAATCTCTGTGCTCACCTGCTGCTCCTGTGGAATGGAGTTGAGGGCCTGAATGGCCTCTTCACAATCCTTACAGCTTCTCTTGACTAAAAGCCTTTCCCCTGTTTCTGTAAAACACCATTAAAATCTGAATGATGCATTTTTGTATTTTACTCTCAGTAATTGAGCAAACAAGCTGACTGACAGAATTCAGAAGCTGAATAGCCTCATCCTGTTCCTGTGCTATACACGCAAGAGACAATAGAGTCTCAGAGATGTACAGCACGGAAAATTACTTTTCAGTCTGATCATCCATACCGACCAAATATCCTAACTAAATCTCGTCCCCCTTGCCAACACTTTGACCATCTCCCTCTAAACACTTCCCATGCATGTATCCATCCAAATGTCTTTTTAATGGTGTAACTGTACCTGCGTCCACCACCTCTTTTGTCTGTTCAATCCATACACACAGCAGTCTCTGTGTGAAAATGTTGTCCCTCATGTCCCTTTTTACATCTTTCCCTTCTCAATTTAAGTCTTTGTCTTCTCATTTTTGACTCGCCTATCCTGGGTAAAATACGTGGACTGTTTGCCTTATCTTTGCCCCTCGTGATTTTATAAAGCTCTTTAAGGTCACCCCTCAGCCTCAACACTTGAAAGTAGTCCCAGCCTATTCAAACTCTCCCTGTGACTCTAACTCTCCAACACCTGCAACATTCTTTTAAATCTCTTCTGTACCCTTTCAAGTTTGACAACATTTTTCCGACAGCAAGGAGACCAGAATTAAAGGCAATATTACAAAAGTGGACAAACCAATGTCCTGTAAAAATGCAACATGTCATGCAAACGCTTAGACTCAAAGCACGTACCAATAAAGGGAAGATCATCAAGTGTCTTCTTCACTATGCTGTCTACCTGTGACGGCACTTTCGGGGAATGGTGACACAGGAGCTCAGTGACTAGCATTGCTCCTTCAGAGAGCAGCGATCTGGGTTTAATTCCATCCTTGAATGACAGCCTGTGTGGAGTTTGCACATTCTCCCCGTGTCTGCATGAGTTTCCTCCGGAATATATGTTTTCCTCCAACAGTATAAAAACATACAGATAAGGGTAGATCGGCCATGCTAAATTGCGTAAAGTACCCAGGGATGTGTAGGGGAGGTGGATTAGCCATGGGAAATGCAGGCTAAGAGAGACAGGGTAGGGGTTTGTCCAGTGGGATACTGTTTAGAGGTTCGGTGTGGCCTCCATGGACTGAATAGCCTGTTTCCTCACTGTAGGGATTCGATAATTTCTATGGAGTTCTCCTTGATTGGCAGCTTTTGACAGGACCCTACCTATATGACTTGCCTTGTTTTGTCTTTCCAAAATGCAACACCTCACATTTAACTAAAATAAACTCCATCTGCCACTCCTCGGTTCACCTGAGCAAAGTCCCATTGTGGTCTGAGAGATATTCTTCACTGTCGACTACACCTACCAATTTGGAATTATCTACAACCTTACTGACCATCCTTCATATACTCAAATGTAAATGATTTGTATAAGTGACAAAAGGCAGTGGACCCACTATTGATCTTTGCGGCACATCACTGGTCACAGGTCTCCAAGTTTAATGAACAAATGTCACTGTCACGCCCTGTCTCCAATATTCAAGAAAATTTTGGATCTAAATGGCGAGCTCTCCCTGGATTCCAGGCAGTCTAACCTTGCTAACCGGTCTATCATGTTTTCTTAAATAATGACACGATGTTATCAGCCCTCCAGTCTTTTGACACCTCACCTGCGGAAATCAATGTTACAAATGTGTCAGCAAAATGCTGAGCAATCTCTTTCCTAGCTTCCCACAAATATCTGGGATACAACTGCTCAGGTTCCAGGGATTTGTACACCTTTATGTGTTTTAAAATGTCCAATGCCTCCTTGTAATATAGACACTTTTCAAGGTATCACTATATATTTCTTCATTTTCTCGCTCTTGTAACCTCCTCCACATTAAATTCGGAGGAAAATACTTGTTTAGTATCCGTTCAATCTCCTGTGGTTCCACACATAGGTAGCCTTACTGATCTTTAAGGGGCCCTATACTCTCTCTAGTTAATCTTTTGCCATTAAAGGATTTGTAGAATTTCTTCAACGCCTCGTTAACCCTATTTCTAAAGCCATCTCATGTCCACATTTTTCTGGCCCAATTTCCCCATTTAGTATACACTTGTTATCCTTATAGGCCTCTCGGGGTTTCAGTTGATCTCAGCTCTGTTTACCTGACATATGCCTACTTCCTTATCTTGATCAGAGCATCAATATATCAAGCACTCCCTGCATCCACCAGCCTTGCCCCTCTCACTAGTGGGAACACGTTGGCTCTGAACTCTCTGGAAGCAAGTTTTGATGGTCTTGCATTTTACAACAATCCCTTTACCTCTGAATAGGGTATTCCAATCAGCCTTTCACAGGGATCGCCTAACACTTTCAAAATTGGCCTTGTTCAAAGTTAGAACTTTAATGTTTACATCAGGTCTTTCCTATTCCAAAACTAATTTAAAACTAATATTTATGCGTAACAGACTTGAAAGTTAGATAAACACTTCCTACCCCTCTGTAACAGGCTCGAGAGGCTGAATGGGCTCCTCGTGGCCCTCTGTAATAGACTGGTAAGACTGAATGGCCACCTCCTGTCCTTGTGTAACAGACCCGAGAAATTAAATGACACAGCAACCCGTGGATTACGAGCATCCATTAAACTGTATCTGATGGAGGTCCATCCCTTCTCAGTTGCAGAAACACAAACAACATAATGTACTCCAGGTGCCCTCTCAGTAACACCTCATACAGCTGCAGAGACACATCTCTTAGTTTTGAATGATTCTGTTGGCAAAATGTGCCAATATTCTAGATTTCCAACTTTTCAAGCAACAACAGGCTAATATGGGCTGAATGGCCATCACTTATCCCTCTGTAAGAGGCCCATAGGGACAGAATTGCTTCGGCCAGTTGCTGAGCAGCAATCTCAATGCTCTGTCGCAAGGTTATCAAAGGATTTGATAACAGGGCACTTAAAACCAGGATGAGCCTCACACTGGTCAATAAGTATCGTACTTTGGGTTAAGGTATCTAGAAACGTGCCCACCTAACTGTTTTTTATGCAACCGATCTGTTATTTTAGAATTGCCTCCTTTCATAAACAGAGGGGAACATATATAGACCCCTGCAATGTCCTGTTAATACTTTCATATACAAGTTAAAAAAGAAGATTTAAAAGATTTAAAGATTTATGGTCCATCCCTCAGCAACTCTCATCCATTCCATCCAAACCCAGTAAATGTTCCCTTTTATAGTGATATGAAAAGTGTTGTGTGGAACTGGTTAACTGAGCCTGTTTGTTTAGTCATGATTTGGAGATGCCGGTGTTGGACTGGGGTGTACAAAGTTAAAAATCACTCAACACCAGGTTATAGTCCAATAGGTTTAATTGGAAGCACATTAGCTTTCAGAGCGCCGCTCCTTCATCAGGTGATAGTGCAGGACACACTTCTAAGGCACAGAATTTATAGCAAAAATTTACAGTGTGATGTAACTGATGTTATACGTTGAAAAATACCTTGATTGTCTGTTGAGTCTTTCATCTGTTCGAATACCATGATAGTTTCACTTCTTTCTTGTGTAAATCTCAAAACCTTTAAAAAAAACGTTGCATTCTCAGGTTAGCTGTAACAGTGAGTGTTAGCTAGACAATATATTGAAGGTGTTGTCCCACTGTGTTCTCTGTCTATACCATGATGTTTAGATTGATTCTAATCTGAAACGTGAGATAACAGAGTTTTACATGAATTCATGCAGTTTTTGAGCTCAGAGTTTTACATGAATTCATGCAGTTTTTGAACAAAGTACAAGGTAACTCTGCAAATATAAATTCACCCCACAAAACATATGTGTGCATGTGGATCTTTGTCTCTGTGTGTGTTTGTCTTCGTTGGGGGTTATGAGTGTAAGAGGGAGTGTATATGTGTGTGTAGTGATGTAGAGTGTCTTAAATCTGTGAGGGGGTGTATGTGTGAGTGTGAGAGTGTGCGTGTGTGGCTAGGGTGGGGGGGGTTTGAGTATCAGTGAGAGAGAGTGTATACGTGTGTACATGAGTGTAGAGTGGTCAAAGTCTCTGATCGGATGCCTGTGTGAGTGTGGGTGTCTGAAAGGGTGTGGGTGAGTGTCTGTGTGTGTGTCTGTGTCCATGTGTGTCCATATGTATGTGTGTGTATAGGAATGCCTGTGTGTGTGTGCCTGTGTGTGTATACAGTGCAATGGTGGTCGCCTGTAATGTGACATGAACCCAATGTCCTGGTTGAGGCCCTCCCTATGGGTACCGAAATTAGTTATCATCCTGTGCTCGGTCACTGTTCGCTGCTGCCTGTCCTGAAGTCCACCTTGAAGGATGGTCACCAGAAGGTCCGAGGTTTAATGTCCTGGACCACTGAAGTGTTCCCCAACTGGAAGGGAACACTCCTGTCTGCTGATTCTTGTGTGCAGCCCATTCATACATTGCCGTAGCCTTTGCTCAGTTTCCCAGTGTTTGTTCAGTGACTGTGATTAATGCCAATCTCCATGGATTCTAATTTGAGGGTTGAGGGTTTCCATCTTTTAATGATAAATGGGCGCCGTTCAATGTGTTACCCCAAAATGTGAGCGGGAGCATCACCGACATCACTGACAGGGATCTGCAGATTTAGAGAGAGGTCGCGGAGAGATCAGAATCTGAGAACATTAGACTGGAATGCTCCTACAATTGATCAGAATCTGAGAACATTAGACTGGAATGTTCCAAAAGTGTATCAGAATCTGGAAACATTAGACTGGCATGTTCCAACAATAGACAGGAATTGATCTGATTATGTTTGGTATCTTTCTGCATTTTATTGGTGGTCATTATCATTCCGGATCTATTACACTCTTCTCGTTATTCAATATTTTTATTATCCCTTCCTAGCTATTGTTGGTGTTCCTGGTAAGTGTCATTGTCTAGATTTTGTTGTTCTATAAACCGGTTATGACTGTATTACTGTTCTTTTGTATAGTCTAACTTCCTGCCACTATTATTGTTCCTGTTGAAACTCTTAATCCAGATATTCACTCTCCAGACCACTACTAACTATATCAATGAACGTGTTCAATTCCTGTCTCCCTCTCTGCTCTAGCAGTGTTACTCATGGGTCTCTATGTTGACCTACTCAGCGCCAGCGGAGAACTACAATTTCTGAACAGCATGGAGGTCACTCTCTACTGTTCTGGTTACAAACTCCACTTCTTTCCACTGTTTCCATTACATCCCTGGCCAATATCCGCGACTGAAGCAGACAAGTCATAGTTGTGGGTGATCCCTTTGACCATGAGCTGATTCATGACACCATATCCTGACCAGTTATAACTTGAAACACACACCACCCCAGACTGTATCTCACCGGTTTATTCCATCTGCTGTTTGAACCTTGAGCTATGAAATACAGTCTTAAGGAAGCCAATAATCTGCTGCTGACACTCTCGGCTTCACTCCTGCCAAAGCAAATCTCATTTGACCTCACACCAAACTCCCATCCATCTGCCATCCATGTGCACACTGATGTATATTGCTATTGCATCTGGCAATGCCTTTATTTTGACATTCTCAAACACTTTATCTCATCTGTCCATGAAACATCTCTTGTTCTCTCTGTCGATTAACAAAAAACCTGCCAGTTGTTCGTATTTCAAATAGTTTCCTCCATGTACTTTCCTTCTCAAACAATAAGTTTCGCATTCAACCACTCCAATCACGCGCACACATACACTCTCCCTCAGTCTCTGCTGAACACACACACACAGCAAATCTTCTCATTGTCGACATTGTAGTAATCTGATGCGAGTATAGTTAGCATATGATAGTAACGTTTGCAATACTCTCTATGCTGGGCAGATAGTGCAGTTTACTGAGCAACACACTAGCCTGCTCCGCACAGCTCTCCATGCTGGGCTGTCATCCTGTCCCAGTTTATGTTGTTTGTGGTGTTCTCTGAAGCAGATTCAGAATTTGATGTAATAACCATTTCAGCTGATCTGACAACACCAGAGGTGCAGAACTGCTGTCTGAAAACAGTTTAAGTAAATAACTGAGCAAGCCTTTAGGTTTTATTAAAACGGTGATAACAATGGAAGGGCAGTGGCCAGCTCTCCCAGACCAGGTTTTCTCGTTTTGTTTTTAGCTGCAGCATTCAGAAGCTGCTGGGGATCCCAGAAGGGTTGGAAGCTTCAATATATGATCCCTAGCTGCTTTTCTCTCTCTGAGATCTCTGTTGATGTTGCTTCCCCCTGGATTGGAAAACTGCTGTAAGGATCTGTATTTAAATATATCCTTGTGCCAAGCGGTGTAAACCAAGAAGGTACGGTATCTATTGTTTGTGTGTTTCAACACAAGCTATCCCAAAATGTTCTTTTCTTTGATTGCATTTTAACTAAAGCATTGAATAGATTATACTTTGCTTAATGTTAAGTGATTTGTCCAGTCACAGCATATCTGGAACGCACACTTCACATATATATTCAAAATAAGGAAAGGTTTGGGTCCACAAGACTGTAGCCGAGGGGTTTGTGACTGACTCCTGCAATTGAAAATTTTGAGGAGGGCTGGGGATGGTTTGCTGGAGGTTGTGCTGTAAGCTGCCTCAGACAATCAGGGAGACCTGAGGATTTGGTGACCCAACTCTGGATGGAGCATGGGTACTATAGTTGCAGCATCTGAGCCTGCAACATCAACAACAAATGGCGAAGAGGCTGCAGAGAGGGGAAGCTCTGAAACCACGCAGTGAGTGTGTGTGGGGAAAGGGATCTGCTGTGTCCACCCCGGGTTTTCCAGGAACACGTTCCCAAGCTACACTTAACCCAGGAGCAGAGTGTGAGGGGTCCCTGACTGAACAAATGGCTGATCACAGTGCTGTGTCAACTCCTTCAACACGACCTGCAGCTTCATACCAAGGGGAGGATGATGCTGCCAGTGGCTGTTAGGGTCACAGTTTTATTCAGCTTCTATGATCTGGAACTTTCCAGGAAAGACTAGGTGACAGATCCATCATCTCCCAGTATCTCATTCGGTGATGGAGGATGTATATGGTGGATGAGGTAAATACATTGTTTCTTCCACAGCAGAGAGCTGCCGGGTGTATCCTTATTTTCCCAGTATAGTGGGATTCCCGATGGTGTACATGGCATCTGCGGAGTACCCATGTCAATGGGGAGAGGTAGCGGAACTGAAGGAGCTCTCTCTCTAGTAATGTGACAGTGTGCCCATGCACAGTGCATCATGTTAGTGAATACCTCTGTCCTGACAGCAGCCACAGTTCCTTCATTCAGAAGCAGGCAGCCATTCTTATCGTCTTCGCGTCTCCGAAGGTGATAAGAAAGGAATGAATGTATGTTGGATAAAGGCTGTCCCCTTGATACACATTTCGAAACATCATCCCACCACCAACCAACCACAACAAAATATTCATGTGTACGCAGAGCAATGGCGTCACTTGGAGTGTCAAGGAGAAGACGATCAGGGATGAAGCACAACCCCGCATGTCTGAACGGATCTGAGTGAATCCCTAGTACACAGTATCATTATGTCCTCTAATCACTCTCCATTTCAGTAACATACTTCCTTCCATTATTCCTGTAAATGAAATTACAGGTTATATCATGTTATATTCCACCTGCCAAACTATGATCCGTTGCTTTTACCGCTCTGTATCTATTTGCAGACTCTCTACCCTCTCTTGATAATGTAATCTCTTCCTTATCACAGAGACATCACCAAACTCAGTATCAGTACATCTGTTCCATTCCACTGATCATTAATATAGATTGTAAATAGTTGAGGTGGTCGCTATGTGACTCAACATTTTATGTCCTGTCCAACTAATTAAGACTGATTTATCCAGAGAGCCTGCTTCCTGTTTGATAACCAGTCCTCCCCATTCCTGTGTAACACATTCGAAGGGCTGAATAAGAACGAGGAGCATCAGTCGGTTATTCAGCCCCACTATCCTGCTCCGCTATTGAACACAATCATGGCTGATGTCATCTCTGCGCCACCATTGAATACAATCAGAGCTGAGGTAATCTCTGCTCCGCCATTGAATACAATCACGGCTGATGTCATCTCTGTTCCGCCATTGAATACAAACATGGCGGATGTCATCTCTGCTCCACTGTTTAATACAAACATGGCTGATGTCATCTCTGCTCCACCATTGAATACAATCATGGTTAGTGTCATTGCAGCCTCTGTTCCACTTTCCTGCCATCTCTCAATACTAAAATGCTGGGCTCTTGCTGTAGATTGCGCCACCTGAGAAAATATCCACTCCACATCTACACTTTCAATTACTCTTAACATTTTGCAGATCTCAATGAGATCTCCTTTCATTCTTATAAACTTAATAATATCGGCCTTAACTGATCAATTTCTCTTCATTAGACAACCGTTTCATCTCTGGAATCAATCTAATGAACCTCTTCTGAATTGCTTCCAATGCAAATGCATACTTCCACAAGTCAGGGCACCTAAACTGTACACCAGTTGCAGCCTTGCGAATGCCTTGCATAGCTACAGTAACACATCCTGCCTTTCTACTCTGTCATTTTCCAAACAAACACTGAAATTATGCTTCAATTTCTCATTACTTGCAGTACCCGCTTGCAGGTTTTCTGTGATATGCAAGTGGACACCGATATCCCACTGCTCCTAAACACATTGAAGTTTCTCTACATTTAGATAATAATTTGCCTTTCTATTATGCTGGCCAACTTGAATAACCCATACTTATCAAATTAAATTTTCATTGCCAAATTATGATCATTCGACCAACCTATCCATATTTATTTTTATATCTCTTCCATCTTCATTCTGAAGTAATTTCCCACCAATGTTAGTGTCCTCTGAAAATAGTATTTTCTATCCTGTCAACCGAGTAACTATATCGAACATAAATAGTTGAGGCATGAGTACTGAAATCTCTGGCACTCCAAAAATTGCATTTTCCAAATGAAAATGACACATTTATTCCATCTGACTGCATTTTGTTGGTTAACCAATCCTCCATCCAAGCTAATAAATTATTCCTAAACCCATGTTCTCTGCTCTTACCACTTACTCTTTGGAGAAGCGACATATCCGATGTCTTCAGAAAGACCAGATACATTCCATCTCCAGGAATCCTATTATCCAACTTGTTTGTTACTTAAGTAACTGAAACAACAATTCATACTCGGTTTATCCTTCATAAAACCATGTTGACTCTGATGGATTGTGGTTTAACTTTGCAAATGTCCTCAACAACGGATTCTAATAATTTGCCTTAAATTGAAATCGTTTTATCATTATGTTTTAACGTATTGTATACAGTTATTATAAGTTCTTCTCTTTTGAAAACCTTTACGTTTTCTTTGAATTCCTGCTTAATGGGCACACGTTTTTAAAGGATCTGCTCCAATTGCTGTGTAAGAGGTATGTGTGTCTGAATGGATTCATCATCCTGCTGGTGTACAAACTCCATGGGCTGATGTCTTTCTGGTTTTCCGATATTCTCATCTCTATGGCCAGAATGACCTCCTCCTGTTGATCTGTTAGAGGGTTGTGGGATCATGGAGTCTTCCTGTTGCTTTGTAACATTTTGAGGGAATATGGGTCTTCTCATACTTCTCCATAACAGGCTGGAGATACTGAATGGTCTCCTCATGTATCCCTGAGATGGGACTGAGGGAGTGATTGGTCTTCCCCTGTCCTCACACAACAGACATGTGTCTGAATTACCTCCAATTTTCTCATTAAGAAAATGTCCCCGATACATTGTATCCTTATCCAATCCCCCACAAAGGATCGGAGGGGCTGAATGACATCCTGTTACCCCAGTGTAACAAATCTCCAGTCACTGTGTGGCCTCTTCCAGTTCCTGTGTTACAGACTTGAGGATGCTGATTGACTGATCCTGTTGCTGTGTAACAGGATACTGGTGCAGCATGGCCTACTCTGGGCCCAGTGTTTTGATTCGAGGGGATGATTGGCCTCCTCCTGTCACCTTATATCAGGCTCCAGTGCTGAATAACCTTGTCCTGTTCTGGTGTAAAAGGGTCGAAGGCGTGAATACCCTTCTGCTGTTCCTGTGTAACAAGCTGGAGAAGTGGAATGGATTCCTCCATTTATTATGTAATTGGCTTATATTGTTGACTCCTTTCAGTGTTCAATGTAAAATATGATCATCTTTCATTCTTCTAAACTCAACCTGATCATCCTTTCCTTATAGGTCAACGCCTTCATTACAGGAATCAGTTGAGGGAACCATCTCTGAGCTGCTTCGAATGTAACAATATCCATTCCTTATTGAGGAGATCAAATCTGTACACACTACTCCAGATGTGATCTCACTAAGACCCTGTACAGCAGCAGCAACACTTTACCAGCCTGCTGTAAGGTCCCTACCCAGGTTACAGCAGTCTCAGCTGGCTGGGGAAATACGCAGCATTGTTGAAAGATCATTGTCCTTCTCTACTCTACCAGCATAACAGGAGATCTGAAGAAGAGCATAAATGATGAGACGAGATGATCTCTAACATCAATTTACCCAGAGCCCACATTGCTCAGATTCTACAGAATCTAATAAGGTGGAGCTCAGAAACAGCAAGGAGAAGCAATCATTGATGGGAATTATATATCAAAGTGAAAGCTGCAATACAAATGCTGGGTATGTTATAAACAGGAAAATAATACAGACAGGTTTGTGGCTACTGCAGTAATAATGTACTGTTTAAATTATATCTAAGCAGTGTTAACCCAACTGAATGCTAATGCTGGGAAAAATGGATCTCATGAGCATGTGTGAGATGGCTTGTATTAACTGTATGTCAAGCACCGAGCTCGAGATCAGGTTATTTATGGATTGGTGTTGGGTGATCAGAAGAGCTAATTGAAAACTTTGCTGTAAAGGACCTTTTATTAGATTAGATTACTTACAGTGTGAAAACAGGCCTTTCGGCCCAACAAATCTACACCGACCCTCCGAAGAGCAAGCCACTCTGACCCATTCCCCTACATTTACCCCTTCACCCAGCACTCCTGGCAATTTAGCTTGGCCAATTCACCTAACCTGTACATTTTTGGCTGTGAGAGGAAACGGGAGCACTCGGAGGAAACCCACGCAGAAACGGAGAGAATGTGCAAACTCCACACAGACAGTTGCCTGAGGCAGGAATTCAACCCAGGTCTCTGGCGCTGTGAGGCGGCAGTGCTAACCATTGTGCCATCGTGCCGCCCACCAGTGGGACCAGTGACCACAACGCATTGGTTTTCTTTTATGATCTTTGAGAACACGGCAATTTTTGTTTTATTCGAAGTAACCGTTATAAATCGGAGTCATGCAAGCCATGAAGGTGTGAGGAGGAAGTGGGGACTGCAGACGCTGGAGATCAGAGTCGAAGAGTATAGTGCTGGAAAAGCACAATCAGGCAGCATACTACGAGCAGGAGAATCGATGCTTTGGGCATAAGCCCTTCATCAGGAATGAGGCTTGTTGGCGAAGTGGGCTGGTGGATAAATGAAGAGTGTGTGGCAAAGGGGAGGTAGCTGGGAATGCGATAGGTAGATGAAGGTGCGGTTGAAAGTGATAGGTGATGAACGGAGATAGAACACCTCATCAACTGCATTCATTACACCCAATGTGGTCTTGTCTACATTGGAGAGACAGGACGCCAACTTATGGATCATTTCAGAGAATATCGCTGGGACAGCCACATTGACAAACTCCACCGTCTTGTGGCTGAACACTTCTGCCAAGGACATGAGGGTTCTGGGCCTGCTCCATCACCACTCCCTAACCACCAGAAGCCTGGAGGAAGAAAACCTCATCTTCTGCCTTGGGATCCTCCAACCACAAGGGATCATGGTGGATTTCACCAGTTTCCCCATTTCTCCAAACCCCATCTTATCCCAGTCCAACCTTCCAACTCAGCACCGCCATATTGAACGTTCCTATGTGTCCACCTTCCATCCCATCAGCCCCACCTTCATCTACTTATTAGATCAAAGGAGGCAGCTTAGAAAAATGCCAAGTGTTGTAGTAAGCCAGTGGATCCAGAGAAATGTAAGGCCCAGTAAAGGATGGCCAGGAAACTGAGAAGAAAATCAAAAACGTAAAGCATGCAAACAAAAGAAAAGCAAAAGACTGCTAAAATGCTTCTGTCAATGTATGAAACAAAATCAAAAGCAAGGTCAAATGTAGGACAGTGAGTGTGCAGACAGGATCATTTATTGTACAGAACAGAAAAGTCACAGGGAAAAGAAACAGTTATTTTTGTGTCCATCTTCAAGGAAGAATATCCAGAAATTCTCCCAGAAAGACCAAGAGACAGTGGGACTTGTGTAAGTAAAGTCAAAGCTCATTCATATCAGAGATGAGGTCATCATTGAAAAGATAGCCGGATTGAGTATTGATAAATCTGACAGACCAGGTGTAGTTCATACAAGAATTTCAGATGAAGCAGCAATAGACATATTGATTGCATTGCGGATTTTCATGTTATTTTCCTGCACATTACTGAAAGGCATTTAGCCAATCTGAATAAGGTGAAGGTTATAAATATTATCCGACAGTTTAAGAAAGGATGAAGATAGAGAGCGGTGAACTACAGACCAACTATCGTGTCATCCGCAGTCAGGTGTCTGTTGGACTCAATTACAAAGAATGTGCTGCTCAATATATAGAAGGTAATGGCAAAACCGGGAAGTATGATAATGCATCGATGAAATGAAAGCCATAAGTGGCAAACACTTTTTGGAATGGTTTGAAGATGATTCTTGTAGACATAGGCAATGAAGAACCAATGGATAACGTATAGTTGGATATTCAGGAGCAATGTTTTAAGAACTCACACAGTAAGCTCATAAGAAAAATCAAAGTGCAAGGTATTGGGAAAAATATATGCAAACAGGACAGTTAAAATTAGGTACACATTCATGTGAATATAATTGCAATGTAGAACATGTCGTGCACCAGTTGCACAGAGTGTCGGTGAGACTAAACTTAAAGTATTGTGCACCGTTTGGAGTCCCAGTCCTAGCTATAATATACTGACTACAGAGGAACTGCAAATGGTATTATCCAGATTAATCCCTATAATGGCAAGATTGTCTGATGGGGAAACTCAGCCTGTGATCTTGAGTTTCATAAGGTGATTGTAGTGAAACTTAAAGATATCGAGGGGACTGAATAACAGAGGGATATGGAGAAAAGTGCAAACAGGCGAGATTAGCGAGAATCCCACAATATTCTACACATACAAGTAGAATAGAAAAACTAGCCAACACTTAGTGTCCATTAGAAAACAAAGGAGACAATCTGTGTGTGAAGTTAGTGAACATTAATGGATTGTTGCATGAGCCCTTCACATCTGTTTTACTTGGGAGAAGGAGGAGGCAGGTACAGAGTTCGAGCAGATGGACTGGAAAGTTCTTGAACAGATTGACGGAAAATATGAGCAGGGATTTGAGGCTTTATCCGGTATAAAATTGGACCAATCCCCGGGTCTGGATGAATTGTATCATTGGCTGCTATTGGGGTCAAAGGAGGAAAGACCCTGACTGAAAATTTTAATTAGAATCTGACCATAGAGGAGGTGCCAGAGAACTGGAGAACAATTAATATGATTCCACTTCACAGTAAAGGTGGTAGAGATAGATCAGGGAACTATAGACAAGCGAGTGTCAGATCATTGTTAGGGAAACTGCTGGAGAAAATAGGGAATGAGAATATTGAACTCCAATCAGAGTGGCAAGGTTTGATCAGGGATAATCATCGTGACTTTATCAGAGGGAAGTCACATCTAATGAATTTGATTGAATTAGTTTGAGGGGGTCGCTTATTTAATTTTGCAGCAAGGCCTTTGACAAAGTTCCACATGGGAAACTGAAAAATAAAGTGAAGTCTCACAGTATCAAGGATAATTTGACAAGTTATAACAAAAGATGTCTTAGTGTCAGGAGACAGAGGGTGGTGGGAGAAGGCTGCTTGTGTGACTGGAGACTAGTGACCCCTAGTGTACCACAGGGATCAGTGCTGTGTCCCTTATTGTTTGTAGTATTCATAAATGGTGTAGATGTGAATCTGCAGGGAGGTGGGTAGAGGAGGTGGGAGTTGTGATAAGTAAGTTTGCGTTTGATACAATGATTGGCCGGGTGGTTGGCAGTGAGAAGGAAGTCGTTATGTTGCAGGATCAATGGCAGATGGAATGTAAACCTGGAAGAAGGAACCAGACAGTGATGCACGTTGGTAGGAAGGACATTGACAGACATTTTAAAACAGGCTGTGCCGTTATACACGGGGTGCAGGAGCAGAGGGCCCTGGATGTATATAAGCACAGGTTATTGAAGATGTCATGACAAGTGGGAAGAGCAGTAACTATCACAGATTAGTTTCAGTATCTGAGCTGTTTACAGGGGGAGGTATAGGAGGGAGTCACCGTGCTCCCTTCCTGGGAGGGGTGACGATGTGTTGAGAGCCTACCCTCCTGCCCACCGAGACCGTGGGGATTCCATTTGTACCAGCTCGGCACAAAAGGGAGATGGCATCAGGGCCACGGCTTCAAGTTGTTCCGGGGGAAACGGAGCTGCCAGTGGGTTTAAAGTGAGAATTGCCCTTCACTGAACAGTGCTCCTTACTCGGTCGGTGGGACGTGGATGTTTCAGAATCTCCACACGAGGCGTCCCTGTCCTCTCCGGCTCGTACCAGGGTCCTCCCCACATGGCGGGGGAAGGGGGGGTGAGGGAACGGATATGAGGCACTCCACCACCCGGCTTGGCCCTCTCTGTCCTATTCCAGGTTGTTTCTCCTGGAATAGGACAAAGGGAGGGAGGAAGGGTGGGAGTGGGTGGCCCTGCTGTTAGTGCTGGTGTAGGTGCAGGTGTAGGGGATGGGGACATGGTGAGGGGTCCGGAGGGAGTCAGTCCACAGTGTTGTATCCAAGCAGTGTCATTAGTATGTGGGAGGGGTGTAAAGTGGCAGGAGCGAGAGAGAGAGAGGGAGAGACAGAGAGAGAGAGAGAGAGAAGGTGATGCATGCAGTAGTCAGAGTGGTGGAGCATTAGCCTTGTTCGGGGGTCAGGGCTATAACAGATATACAGTGAGTGTGAGGGAGCAGAGAGAATACGGTGACCCTTATCCTGACAGAAAGGGGAAGGTTATTGATGCTTGTCCCGTTTTGCTGGACACTTCTTCCGACCGCAGATACTGCACTGAGCTGGGTGGGGAGCTCAGACCATGCTCGGTGGGTCTGATAGTTTGGCCTTCTCTGGGAAGAGAATGGTCCCCCTCAGTACTAGCCCATCCACCAGAACCTCCTTGCCCCTGTCGACAAACTGTGGTGTAATTTCCCCTTAGCTGCCATGGTCGGGTTAAACTGTGCGGGGCAGCTCCAAACTGAGAAAGCTCAACCGTGTGCCCATTGGCTTTTTAAACATAGCACCAGTGCCAGGGATCATGGAATATCCAGGGGCATCCGGGCGATGGTGAGCACCTCCAGCCATGATGGGTGGGAGGGATGGGCTTTTATTGAATGACAGGGACACCATGGGGTGGGGTGGGTTGTTAATGAGGTGAGTTCGAATTGATAGCAACAAGAAACTAGCTCAGCCTCGTGTGGATGATCCCTCTGTCACACTCAAGGAAGATCAAACAAAGACAAATTATTGTTAGAATCTGCCCAATGAGTCAGAGTAGACTCTGTTGAAACCAATTCTAGTTATAAAGATGCAGAACAAATGCTAATCTGACCGCGCACCAAAATCCCATTTTCCCATCTTTCCTGGGAAGACAAGCTCAAGTTACAGGATGCTATCGAAGTATCGACGTTTAAGCATTCTGAAACCTGGGAACACATCCTTCCATGACACTGTCTCTCAGTCTCCCCCACTCTGTCTATTTCAACAACCTCTTTCATGTGGTGATATTTAACCTGATTCCCCTGCCATCTCTCTCCGGCAGTGATGTTCACACCTACAGCACCCCCTTTTCATGGTACAATGGAGATATGGAGCTGGAAATGGGTGGGAGCTGCTCATCCTGTTACTTCCAGCCCGGGCTGCAAGTTTCCCCACATTGGGCAGGGATCTAACACAGTGTTACTGAGTAATGCACTGGGATAGTACACACAGTTCTAGATGCTGGGAGGGTAACTGCTCCTGGTTAACAGATCAATGCACTGGGGTGGTGTACACAGTCCTACATGCTGGAGGGGGGTAACTGCCCCTGGTTTTCAGATCAATGAACTGGGTACACAGTCCTACATGCTGGAGGGTAACGGCTCCTGGTTTACAGAACAATGCACTGGGGTGATGTAACTGAAAATGTGTTGCTGGAAAACGCAGCAGCAGAAGAAGCGCTCATGTCCTGAAGAAGGGCTCATGCCCGAAACGTCGCTTCTCCTGCTCCTTGGATGCTGCCTGACCTGCTGCGCTTTTCCAGCAACACATTTTCAACTCTGATCTACAGCATCTGCAGTCCTCACTTTCTCCCACTGGGGTGGGGTACACAGTCCTACATGCTGGGAGGGTAACTGCTCCTGGGTTACAGATCAATGCAGTAGGATGGGGTACACAGTCTTACATGCTGGGAGGGTAACTGCTTCTGGTTTACAGATCAATGCACTGGGGTGGTGTACACAGTCCTACATGCTTGGAGGGTAACTGCTCCTGGTTTACAGGTTAATTCACGGGTGATCACTGCACAGATCACTGCGCTGGTCAGACTAACTGGTTGAGGTTTATAGATAATGCAATGATGTGGTCAGTGCAGCTCCAGGTGCTGGACAGATATGCAGCCTGTGCACAGTACATCATGTTGGTGGGGTGGATAGGGGGAAATGTGATGGACAGGTCATGGAGTCCCCTGGAATGTTCCGTCCCCGACATTCTATAACTGACATTCCCCAGAACGTTCCGTACCCGACATTGTTTGTGAACGGCCGGACGTCAGTGAATTGAACAAACAATAAGATCCCGAGGGAAGAGATCCCATTTCAGGAAGAAGGAGACACTGTTCCAAAGGCCCCTCAGGCAGTTAAAGGGGTGAATACGTTTTCCCTGCGTTTACATTTCTTCACAGCACAGGATCGACCACAATTTAGACCAAAATGCAGAGATTCCCAAACTCCGTTTGTCTTCAGGAACCTGGGAGAGAATCTTTCAAGACAGCAACGTTTCCTCCCTCCATATTAGGAACTGGGAAGGAGTGACCTGTGTCTGCTCTCGAGTGATCGAGTGTGTGAGAATGTTCTAGAAACCATCTGCCTTTATGGATGTGTCTCTGTATGTTTGGGGAAGGAGGGTTTCTTGTGGTTTATGTCACATTTTTCCCACCTTCCCATTTGTTATTCCAGCTCCAATTATTTTAATAAATCCCTGAATACAGGGACACATTTTAAAAACTCACTGGGTCCCCGATCAAACGGGTCCCTTTGCCTCCAGGCTGATGGATAATGGGTTTGTTTTCCTTCCTCACAGTTAACGTAGTGACCATCTACGTCCTGCTTTATAAAGATTGTGGATTGTCTCCATGTGTCAGACGTTACCTGGGGGCCATGGCAGCGGCAAATCTCCTGGTCATTATCCTCGACCTGATCCTGAGACACATTCCCATTATTTATTAGGAACAGTTTTATTTCCTGGAGTACTCTGTCCCCGTGTGGAATATCCATGCCGTCCTGCTTTATGCTGCCACTGACTGCTCTGTCTGGTTCACCGTCACTTTCACCTTTGATCGGTTTGTGGCCATTTGTTGCCAGAAGCTGAAAAGTAAATATTGCAGTGAGAAAACGGCGGCTGTGGTTCTGGGAGCAGTGACTGTGCTGAGCTGTTTAAAGAACATTTCCTGGTATTTTATGCTCACAGTTCACTATTGGCTGATGAACAAGCCCTGGTTTTGTGATGTAACAAACGCTGTTCTATCCTCCAGTGTCTGGGTCACAATCGAGTTCCTCCACCACATTCTAACCCCGTGTGTCCCATTTCTCCTGATTCTGCTGCTCAATGTTCTCACCGTCAGACACATTTTAGTGACCAGCAGAGCCCGCAGGAGACTCCGCGCTCACACCAATGGGGACGCTCAGTCTGACACTGAAATGAGAAACCGAAAAAAATCCATCATTTTACTGTTTGTGATCTCGGCCAATTTCATCCTGTTATGGTCAACGTTAATGCTGTATTCTGTATTGTACCGGATGATAATCTTGGGTATAAGTCTGTGAATCTCGATGGCTTTGTGCAGGAATTGGGCACCATCCCACTGACTGTATCCATTACTTCCATTTGTAAACAATAAAAATGTTGATTAAAGCGTGCCGAGCAGCAGAGTGACCGATGTTATTGTGTGTTTTTGTGTTGGAGAAGCTCAGCTGGAGAGAGACAGACTCAGCCCCAAGTCCTGGTCCTCAGGGAAGGGAGGGCACTGCGCCCTGAGCTCAGGAGCTGGGTTTAACTCCCTCTGTCCTTACTTTCACCTCTGGGTCTCCCACTCCAACTTGGCTCTCAGCAGAATTCACCTTGCTCCCTTTGTCACTCTCCCTCCATATATCCCTCCCACTCTCACACTGCACTGCTATTTCTCCTTTTCCCATTTACACACTCAATTCCACTGTCCTTGCCTTCCGCAATCTCATTCACTCTCTCTCCATCTTGCGATCATAACCTCCCAACGTTACTGTCTTCCTCGAATCCTTTGGTGCTGGGGGAACAGAAGAGGGTTGTCGATCTTCAGGCCGATGTTAGGGAACAGAGATTGGGACAGCATATCAGTCCATTGCTCGGGCAACAGTATGGAGCTTGGGCCAAATGCTATTGCTCAGGGACATAGTGGGTGTGAGAACACGTGTCGTTACTGGGAGTAATAGGTGGAGTGGCACCGTAGGTTGTGGCTGAGACTGGAACAACAGGATATCACAAACAAAACACATTGTGTGGGACATACGGTCTGTTACTCAGGGAATAGAATGGGGATGGGGTTAAAGGCCATTTAGAGAGGATCAACTGGGTCGGTGTTCACAGGCAAGAGCTCAGTTTAAGGTGTGTGAGGAGTGTGATGGGAGACTGCGTGGGCGTGTGAGCATGATGCTGGGGGAGTGTGCAAGGGAGTGAGCGTGATGGTGGGGGATTGTGTGGGGCAGTGAGTGTGAAGGTGGGAGAGTGTGCAAAGGAGTGAGTCTGATGGTGGGGGATTGTGTGGGGGAGTGAGTGTGATGGTGGGGCAGTGCACGGGGTCTGAGAGTCAGGGTGGGGCTGTTTGTGGGGGAGTGAGCAATGCAGTGGGGGAGAGTGTGCTTGAGTGAGTCTGATGGTGAGTCTTTGTGCAGGATGAGTGAGCATGACAGTGGGGTTATGTGTGGTGGAGGGTGTGTGAAGGTGTGCGACGATGCAGGGGAGTGAACATGACAGTAGGGGAGTTTGTGGGGGTGAGTGTGACAGTGGGGGTTGTGTGGGGCAGTGTGTGTGAGGGTGGTGTGGGGTAGTGTGTGTGAGGGTGATGGAGTGTGTGGGGGTGAGCGTGATGGTGAGGGTGGTGTGGGGCAGTGTGTGTGATGTTGGTGGAGTGTGTGGGGGTGAGTGTGATGGTGAGGGTGGTGTGGGGTAGTGTGATGGTGAGGGTGGTGTGAGGCAGTGTGTGTGAGGGTGGTGGAGTGTGTGGGGGTGAGCGTGACAGTGGGGGTGGTGTGGGGTAGTGTGTGTGAGGGTGGAGGAGTGTGTGGGTGAGAGCATGATGGTGAGGGTGGTGTGGGGCAGTGTGTGTGAGGGTGATGGAATGTGTGGGGGTGAGCGTGATGGTGACGGTGGTGTGGGGCAGTGTGTGTGAGGGTGGTGGAGTGTGTGTGGGTGAGCGTGACGGTGGGTGTGGTGGGGGGCAGTGTGTGTGAGGGTGGTGGAGTGTGTGTGGGTGAGCGTGACGGTGAGGGTGGTGAGGGCAGTGTGTGTGAGGGTGGTGGAGTGTGTGTGGGTGAGCGTGACGGTGGGGGTGGTGTGGGGCAGTGTGTGTGAGGGTGGTGGAGTGTGTGGGGGTGAGTGTGATGGTGAGGGTGGTGAGGGCAGTATGTGTGAGGGTGGTCGAGTGTGTGTGGGTGAGCGTGATGGTGAGGGTGGTGAGGGCAGTATGTGTGAGGGTGGTCGAGTGTGTGGGGGTGAGTGTGATGGTGGGGGTGGTGTGGGGCAGTGTGTGTGAGGGTGATGGAGTGTGTGGGGGTGAGCGTGACGGTGACGGTGGAGTGGGGCAGTGTGTGTGAGGGTGATGGAGTGTGTGTGGGTGAGCGTGATGGTGGGGGTGGTGTGGGGCAGTGTGTGTGAGGGTGGAGGAGTGTGTGGGGGTGAGCGTGATGGTGGGGGTGGTGTGGGGCAGTGTGTGTGAGGGTGGTGGAGTGTGTGGGGGTGAGCGTGACAGTGGGAGTGGTGTGGGGCAGTGTGTGTGATGGTGATTGAGTTTGTTGGTTTGAGCATGACGGTTGGGGTCGAGTGGGGCAGTATGTGTGATGGTGGTGCAGTGTGGG